>NC_087513.1:28813354-28848354 GCF_963921805.1 Phalacrocorax carbo
AGCATTAAACATGTGTGCAGTAAACAATTTCTTTCAAACATGCAGCTGCAATAAAATCAGCGAGAATATTTATGAAAGAAGGATTGCAGAATCAGATCCTAATGACTTCCTCTGCTATTCCCAAGAAGACTCTCTGAGATAATAAAGTTACCTAGCTCAGTAAAGTATCAGAATCATGATTTTTCTTTTCCTGAGCAGTATTTAGCAGTTACTTTTCTATATATCTCTGCTATGAGCTTTTATTCCTTACCTATCAACCATTTCACACACTCACTGGTTTTTGTTCTGCAGGATTCTAATTTCTTCTTCTCTAGCAGGGTTTGGGTTTTTTTTTTTCTGGACTATATCATGTGTTATCCTCTTTTGCCTTTACCATCACTTTGTTATGACACGGATGCTTTTATGGGGTTAAGATAAACCCTAATCTGTTGCACATAATAGAGCGTAACCGGTACCTAATTTTCAATTGGAGTTGAGACAACAGCAACTGATGCCGAGAATACAGATACAGGCTTGCTGCTCATGAATAAAGAAGCACTCAGTTTGGGCTAAGCATGGCAGAGAACAGATGTGTGATGTAGGCAGTACCAGAGAGTATATTTCTCCTTTGTTAAACTGGGATACTCTATTTAACATATATACATAGGAAAAGAAGAAAAAGGAGAGTCTGGCATTTTCATCCATTTTAATAGTAAATTATTCTGTGCAATAGGAGACTAGAGTGAGATTCTACAACTAAGAGAAGATAAAAAAAGAGTTATTCTATAATTGAAGAAGTTTTTGTCCCCGTAATGGATAATTATGGAATAACTCTCTTATAAGTGTTTAAAAGACATGAGAATGCTCTCAAGTAAGTAGCTCTCAACTCTTACATCTTCTATAAGAGCCTGTGATTTGTCATAGGGAAAAAAAAAATCCCCTTGTATTTGATCTTCTTTTATTCAGTTTTTTTTACACTGTATCCAAGATACTCAAATACAGAGGGGCAGATGGGTGCAGATATCCACCCATGAGGATCTCAGTGGAGGGCAAGAACATATAAGGCCTTACAGGTATGAAATGGCCAGCATTCAGCATCCACTGAAAATCAGGTTGTCTTATTCAGAGGTTTAAATATGGACTTGTGTGCCTGAAGTAGAAAGCCACTGTGAAAATACCAGCCACGGGACTATGAAAGCACAGGTCGTCTGAAAACACATTATTTAGCACAAGCACATTTGTCCTTATGGTGTGGGATTATGTTTGCAATGAGGTCTGGAGATTGGAAAAAAAAACCAAAACCCAAACCATAAATTTTGTTTATCCTTTGAAAAGATGTTTAAGCATCTCTGAGTATTAAACATTGGAATTTGTTAGTGCAACACATATTTCTAACAAAGGATGGGAATGTGGAATGGGTACAGTTTATTTGTAAATTAAATAAATATGTTTCCTCCATGCCCTTGAGAACTAGCTGATTTATCAGTTAATAAAATAATCATACACCACAGACTTGTGCTTCCAATTTATTTTAAAAAGAAATAACATTGCATTTTTGACATATATGAATACAAATGTAACACTAGAGGAAACTTTGTGAGTAGCCCTGTATATATATCACCAGCCCTGCATGAATTACCTGACTTGCTTTTTCTCTGTTATTTATGAGATGGATTCTGCATAAACACTTACTTCTTCAACAATTCCTAACTTATGTGAAAGACCCTATAAAGGTCAATGAGACTACTGACTAGAAAGAAGATTATTTGTCTGAATAAAGAATGTAGAATATGCATTTCGCCCAGTTGAAAATAAGAGTTGTATTCAGGAATTTCATTTTAAATCTGCAACTAGACTTCACTAGTATTTACACCTAACAGCATAAGCTAAACTTAAAAGTAAATATATTTATGAAAAAACTGTGGCTGAATTTACTACTTTCTCAACTTAAAATGTGGATACAGATTTGAGCTCTGCAGAATTTGGACAAACACTGTTTGTGCTAGACAGAAATGTTTGCGTGCCTCTCTCAGAAGGGGAAAGCCTATGTCTTTCAGGAGATTTCTTTTTATTTTATTTGAATTCTTTTTAAGTTTTGTGGCCAGCAACCCATACTGTAAAAAACACACAGGAGCGTTGCAAGTCGAGGTAAGCGGATGGCAGAGCCAGCATGCCACATGGCAATTCAGCCCAGCAATGGCTGCGAGAATGCAGTGAACACAGATCTGAAATCCTTTTGTGAATATGGGGCTCATTCCCGCAGCCCTTCTATGAATAACTGACTTCAGTGCGCCTGCTTGCGTCAGTAAGGAGTAGTCCCCTGAGCAGAGTGTGCCATTTCAGACCCTCATTTTTTGTGTTTGATGGGAAGCTGGGCTTTTTAGCATTCCCATCCCCACCCCTCCTGCCTCCTGCCCTAATCATCTTCTCCTTTTTTGGACATGTGCCTCTCCCCCTCTGCTCTTTAAATTCCCTCTGCTCCCTCCTGTATATTAGCCTCAGCTCTACTTTGTTATTTTTGTTGCTTGCTTCGTCCTCCCTCCATCGCTACTCCAGACACTTCTCTCCCCTTTGCTAGTCTGTTTGGTTCCTTGGGGACCCTCCACACTCCCCCACAACTGAGTAGCTTCTTGTTTCGAATAGTATTTAAAAAACTCTAGGCTATATTCTCTTCTCTTGAGATAAAATTTTTAAAAAAAAGGGGAAAAAAACCACAAAACAAAACCAAAAAGCCCTTTTCTCCAGAAACTCCTCTAGTTTAAACTCAGAGACTTCCAGCCAAATTCTCCTTTTGAAGGGACAGAGGAGACTGAGACCTAGGAGGACACCAGGGCACGCGACCCACTGAAGTTCATGAAGCCACAGGCAATCACCAGAGGTCCTTGGGCTCTGCTGATTAAGCCCTTCTGCGAAGCAGAGGAATCTTCTCTCCTTCACCAGCAGCGCAGCCCTCTGAAAATCAGTGTGGATGTTGGTGCAGCATTCACTCTCTGACAGCCAAACCAGGCTGAACTCAGTGGGAGTCTCTCTGTTGACTTCAGTAGATATTCAGAGGATCAGGCCTCTGGGGGAGAGACACACAGGTGTGAGGCGGAAGCTTTTGCTTTCTCGTGTATATCTATGGAATAAGTTATCAGAGAATCATGATACATAACTCTGCTATTTGTCAGTTACATTCTGACAGAATTTTCTGCTAAAGCGTGCAGTTTTTCAGTATAAATTAGTACATTCTCCTTTAGAGGAAGATAAACTTGTGGCGGGTGTCCCTTCTGAAAGTAGAGGACCTCTCTGCCCATCCTACTCTATATTTCTTTGAAGTATCAAGCCAGACTTTCCGCTGAAAGCCTCCAACTGAGACTACTTAAGCTGTCAGTTGCACCAGTGTAAATCTGGAGTTAACCCCGCTACAGTGTTCACAGAGGTTAGCCAAGGACAGGTCCTTCCCTCATCAATTCGCCTGCTAAGCAGCACCTGGGGACCACCAATGCGAGAGAGCACAGACTCATACCGGGAAATACTGACGTCAGGGAGAAATGCCTAAGGCAGAAGGAAAATAAATAAACAAAAAAAAAGAGAAAGAAAAAGAGTAACGAATTAAACCAGAGAGGGGATAAAGGAAGGAGTCAGAAACTGGTAAGTGATGGTGGGTTTGCCATTCTAGTGCACCCCGAGAAACTGGGTGCAGAGGGGAGAACAGGGCGCAGGCAGGAGGGAACATTCCCACATCACCCCATAAAACATTTCAGCAAAATAGCTCTGTTGTGTTGAAACCTGGAATTTAATGAAATCCTTTTTTTTTTTTTTTTTTCTCAATTCCATCTCAGTGCATGATATTCTGCAGTGTAAGAATATGTTGTCATATTTGAGTTTTTTATTTTTAACATATGCCCATTTAATAATCACACTAAGACACTTTGGTCTAAGCAGTTACACTGATTAATCCACACCTCAGATGTGCTGGAGGCATGAGGTGAGATGCACCCGAGGTGTGCATTAATCAGCCCAACCATACAGTCTGTCCTGTCTTGCCACTTAATTAAATTCCAAACCAAATAGTTTTGGGGAGAAGGTTACGACAGATCACTTTTTAAAGTGGGTTTTATATGATTTGTCCAGAGCACATGTAAAAAAACATAAGATATATTTAGAACAATATTTTAATTTGTGATACTTTACTAGATTAGATGGAAAGAATGTAATGTTTAAAAAAGGAAAATGTGATTAAGAAGCTTAAGTGCACAGTATATTACATGAAAATTCTGATCATAAAGAAAGGTAATATCTACTCAAAATTATAATTTCTGTACTTTTGAAATCATCTCAGCAAGAATTATCTACCCATATCAAATTGTAGCACTTGTCAAAATCAACTGTAAAGCATCTCAAGTGCTCTTCTGAATCAACAAAACAGATGTATAGCGATGTGAGGTTGCACTGAAATGGAAATAAAAGTGAACTAGATGCCAGTCATTGCCCTTAATCTCTTGAACCCGGCACTTAACACAGAGGATACCACAGGTCTTTGGGACACTGTTTAGAAGGGGAAGAAATCAAGACTTGAATCTTAATAACATATGCAAAAGCACTCTATAAAATTATTTTCTTTCTGATTTAGTAGAGTCTGACATGCTCAAAGATCACCTTGCCTTGTTCATAAACATGAGGCAATGTTTGAAACAGCGTCCTATTTCATCCTATTTATACAGCCAGAAAAACTGAAATATGTGAAACTTATAAAAAGGTGTTTAAATTTTTAAAATAGCAATTAAATATGCTTAGTGGTTCAAAAGTCACCATCGCCCTCCTTTCAGTAAAAATGTGAAATGATGTTTATGGGATAACACCTGCAGCAGAATGAATGCAATGAATATAGCCTTAGTTAAGATTACAATATTGCTGATTTTTATTAGAGAGTTAATGGACAAAAAATGTCTGCAAGCATGGGCCATTAGAAAACAATAACTCTAACCCCATAGCCTTGGACAAGTGTTTGGAAGTGAGCTCCTCTGCAAATTTTCTATAACCCACCTTCCCGGGAAACTTGATGAAAAAGACTGGTTTTTCCTCAGCTTTGTGATGATGGTGCCTTCCAGGAGTGTGATGCACAGAGCAGGGCTGAGGGGAGCATAGACCACAGAATGGATGATCATCTCCTCCACCTGTCCTGTGAACTGGTTAAGCCCCTGCATCTCAGGTGCAGGGACTTTTGTAGGCTGATGAGGTACTGCCGAATTGTACCATTTATCAACACTTTACTTGCTTTCCTGTTTTCGGTTACCTTTAGACTTGAAAAATTTTTAGTAACTGATACAATGGAGAAAATTACTGGCTTATCTGCTACAAATAATGCAGCCATCATAGCATAAGTTATGCATAAAGTAGTCCATTTTTATCCGCAGCATTACAGGGCAAACATGGACTGGTGAAAATGGGGCCCTTCTGACCCCACACTGAGGGAAGGTCGGATGGACAGAAACCTCTCTCCAGTATGGACCAAGGGGCCCTAGCCCCAGACTGGATGCCTGGAGATTAGACCCCTGGACTCAGGGCAACACACCCCTGTGGCTCAGCTGCCAGCCTCATAAAAAGTCCTTGCTGGGGTTTTGCTGCTGAGGCTCAGAGGCAAACATGTTCATTTGTCCAGCTGAGCATATGAATCACCTACAAGTATTTTAGTCTAATTTAAATGCATTTTGGCAAAGCTAATTCAGATGTCAGCCTTTTCTGGATTTCATCCACCATTGACTCCCGTATAGGATTTGCCCCCTTGTCCATAGCATGCAGAAATAACAGACTGTCCATTCTGGATCTTAAGAAAGACACAAATAAGCGTGTCTGAGATCTTTTGAATTCAGCACATGTGACAATTTGCAAAGCTGCTGAGCAACACTTCTCCTGAAGCTTATGTACTGGAGGTAGGAGTGATTCACGCAAGAGAGAAGACGAAGTGGGATATACTTTTATTTCATTACAACCACTGTAACTGATTTTTTTGATACAGGCTGGTTAACCAAAGGGGCAAGTCCTAATGGAGAACAAAGGAACTAAGCATGAAGTTTCAAGTTCTAGTTTCCAACTCTGCCAGGGATTGAGTCTGTAACTTCAGGTAAGTCAGATGATAACTTCTGCGTCTAGTGTTTTCTTAACACTGTAAAGATTAAGCACACTGAGGAATTTCTCCACATTTTTCTGAATATGGAAGTGATTTTGCTAGGTGCCAGAGGTCAACAGGCTATTATAAAACCAACAACACAGAAAAGAGGAAAATTAAGGCTTCAGACAACAAAATTATACAGAAAACTCTAATAGGTACCTGTTAATTCATCATAAAACCAGCCGAAGCAGGCAGGAATAGTAGCAGCTGAAATGTTATGCTGAAATAGAAGGAGGACAAAACAGTTCTTCCCACGCCAAGGTTTAGAGTGGGCCCAGTCATGGCCTCACACAGATAGGCATGGGATATCTGAATGGTCCTCCCATCATTGCACTTCTGCTCTGTCTTCTATCCTTTCACCAGGAGCACTGCAGCAGTGCTAGCTAAGACAGAAAGCCTGACTTTCCTTCCTCTATTTTCCTCTTGAAAGTGCAAGCACTGGGTTTTTTTTTGGTATTTTGGTTTGTTTGGTGGGGAAGTTTTTGTTGTCATTTTTTTAAAAAAAAAGGCCCCTCTGGTGTTGTCTGGCACAAAAGTAAAGAATTCAAGGGGTTTTTTTGTTGTTTTCTAACATTCTAGGAAGCACTGAATACATACCAGCAAAGTGTTTCCTGTCAGTATTCAAAGCCCCAGGAGAAACATTTCAAGAGAGCTACATGGCTTTTACAAGACAAAGACCCGAGGTATGTCCCAGAGGCAGCTCCTGTTACCCCACATGCCTAGTCCACCCAGTGCTGCTGCAGTCTGGTGTGGGTGGATGGCCCAGCTGGTGCAGACCGCTTTGCAGCAGGACTCGACACACAGCATGGTGTGCAGAATATTTGCATCCTTGTCTGCAGGAAGGGCCATTTCTCTCCTCTCGCAGAAGTCCAGAGGAAGTCACACCATAGCGGAACAAGTTTGCCCTGAGCCGTACGCAGAGCATAACTGTACCATAGCATCAGTAGCTCCCACTTCTGTGCTGTGCCATGTACACAGGAAGGCAGAAATGTGCCTCCAGCTTTCTCTTCTCTGCTGTGGAGGTGGCAGCAGGTCCCAGCCGACCTCCAGCTTGTGTTTAGGCTGTGGAGGAGGTGTTTAGTTGTACAGTGGACTACTTTACAGAGATTTCAATAGTGAATATTAATTCCACTAACTCCGTAAGCTTTTGAGTCAGTTTTCAGCAGATTTTTTTATTCAGGCTGACATTCAGAATTCCTTTCCTGCACTGTATATGATGACACTTTGGTAAATGTATTCTTTTCACCTGGCCATGTTTCCTTTCCAAACCAAACATATAACAGAAATAATTTCAGCTTTCTAGATTATTGCCTGACAAAATGTGGTGGCTGTGAAAGGCAAATCGATGTTACAGCTGCTCTCTATTCTGGATTTTTTTTTTCCTTTGGTTTGGATGCTCTCTCAAATACTGAGCAAGATTGCATTATCTGTTGCACCACAGTACATATATTGTTGTTCCCAAAGGTTTACTTATAACGTTCACAGCACCATTTATTTTTTTTTCCTTTCCCCCCATTGTCATTTCTGTACAGATTTAACACAACGGAAACATGGCTTCCACTGGGAGCTACAGGTAGTGCAGTTCCAAAGTTCTCTATAATTGGTGTCTGCCATAGCTGCTCGCAGTAAGTTATGTAAATCACAGCAAGGACCCTCAACCCCTAAAGGCATGAATATTTTTTTCATTCAGTGGAGAGGATAACTACAGAATCTTAGTAATAGTCCCCTCCACATCAGGGATCTCCTTACCAAGAAAAGTCAAGGTCTAGAAACTGGCCATGTCTGCAATTTAAATCCTACTGCTAAAGATGGTTTGGTTGGTATTACAGTAGGTAAAGGCATTGTAGGCAATATTAATTTTTAGGATGCATTTTCCTCATAGCCCTTGCAAATCCACCTGCTTCTGTTTACATTCACTGTAGTAATTCCAGCAAACCACAGATTTGAATATTTATTTCTTTTTTTCTGTAACAACTCTTTAATCAAAAATGAAATGAGGGGCTGTCTGAGTTTCATTCTGAAAAAGGAAGAATAATTCCATTGATTTTCCAGTGATGTATTTTAGTTAAAATCATGCCTTCCAAGTGACCAAATATGAGGTTACTATTAAATCTGTTTCCTTTAAAATAGCACTGCAAGCGTGAGAATTTTTAGCCTAGATTCAATAAGTCAACTTCTGTCTTCTTATCATTTTTTATTTCTCCAACAAATCTTGAGTTTATGGGTCATATACACCAGTTTATGCACTATCTATTAGGTAACTGAATGGATCCTTAAAACATAGTAATTGTCTACTTCTATTATCAGGAAAAGAAGATTTCCTAAAATAGAATCCTTGTTCACATTTCCACCTTGACTAGAAAACATCTCGATGCCCTTTGGCAAAGCATGTGAAGGGGAAAAAAAAAAAAGAAGAAGATAAATGTTTTTAAAAGCCAGTTAAATCTGATTCTTCTGCTGCAGTTACCTGCAAGAATTCTGACAAAGAAAAATCTCCTTTGGCCTTGACTTCGCATATAGCCCCCCACCCCACCGGCTGAATCTTAAGCTGATCTAATAACATTTATTTTTTTTTATTTTACCTCCACCCCTTTTCATCTACTTACTCAGGAAGGCTAAGCTCAGAACCTGTATCTGTTTTTCAATGAGCATCTGCTTTTCTTTAATTCTTTTTATTTTTAAGAATATCAAGTGAATGCGTATTATTCACGCACAATATAGTATTGAATGTACACACAGGCATATATACACACATTCACTTTCAGGAACACACATGGGCTCTTCAAGGAAATTAGTTGATTCTTAACAACATGATGTTAGGCAAAGCCATATACCTTAAGCCTGCTTTCCAACGCACCTATTTTGCTTCGGGGTCTAACATCTGCACCATGTTGTTAGCTAGTGCACGCAGCATATGTAGGGATTCAAAGACATGGCTGAAGCACCCCATCGGCTTACTTGGTTCCCCTCAAGGCTTTGAGGAAACAGAAATACAGTAGACAAACAGACTCCCAGGAGGAGCCTGATGAGGAAATAAAGGTGACTTAAAATGGCTCTGAATGGCTCACGGCTCTGGTAGCACAGCTCCGAGTGTATGGAAGAGCACCAGCCACTGATGCAGCCCAGGCTTAGTAAATTATTCTTCCATCAACTACAAAAGGTGCCTGCTTGGCCCTGTTTTTCATTGTTCTACTGGCTAGACAGGTCAAAGAACAGAAAAGTTAGTGGCTGGTACAATCAGCTAGTACCAATTCAGTGGTTCAGTGGTTCAAATGTCTCTGTTCTCTATCATCTTGGAGGTAAACGTGAGCTATAATCATCCATGTGTCATGCTCAGCTAAGCTAGCTATCGGCAGAAACAGCATGCAATTGAAATTTTGCCCAGCCTTAATCAATGGACTGTGTCCTCATGGAACGGGAGATAGCTGCTTCTGGCAGAGACAGACAACTGCAGAAATCTCCTTCCTCTATGACATATGCTATAAACTTTTCAGATTATAATTGTTACATAAAATGATGCAAATAAACTGAATTTTCACTTGAAAAATGTTGTCCAGAAAAGTCAGCAAAATATATTCAGACCATAATGGATGCGTGCAGCTCCAACCTTCACAGATTTTAGGTGTTGCAAATATATACAATTAATTTATTTATTATTGATAAAACTTGTTTAAGGCTCCTGCAGTCTCTCAAATGGCTTAAAAATATGAAAACTATGATTATTTTACTTTGGTTAGCCAAAATCCAGCTGTTCTAGTACAGTTCCTACTTTCCCTCGAGGCCCCTGAACTCCAAATGTGCAGGGTCTGGAATACTCACTCCCTACTGTAACATGAACCCCAAGGTAGAGTAAAGAGTACCTATTTTTCCAAGTGAGTCAGGACTCCTAATTGCAGGTTAAGTTTTGGCTAGTTAGGACAGAGTCCAAAGGCTTTCTGCAGGCTGAAGTAATTTTTGTCTGGAAAAAATTATTGGGGAATGGGCAAAAAAAGAAATAAACATTATAAAAATGTTGCATCACTCTGGGTTATGTCAGATGAGTTATGATAAGGAACACTGTGTCTGACATGAAGAATCACATTAAGTTAAAAATAAAATAAAAACTAAAATAAGTTTGGTTGTGCGTTGGGGTTTTTTCCCCCAAAACTCTCGTATGCTTAATTTCAGTTACTGGAAGCGTGTTTTCTACCTTCTTTTTATGGCCTTTTTTATAAAAGGTAGCTGGTACTCACAAAAAATTTTGGGACCGTTCAAAACTTTTCACAGTTAATTAGTAATGCATGTAGCAAAACACCCGCCCTACCTCTGGGCCTTGGGGGTTGCCCTGGTTCACTTGTAACTGATTTATTTTTTAAGGTTGTCTGGCACATCTCCACCCCAGCTGCTTCCAAGAAATTTCAGCCCAGCGTCAGCTGGGAAAGATCAGCTTCACATGCTGACATACAGAGGCGGCCTTAGGAATACTGGGGCCTCCAGTGGGAGGCGTCAATGGGAATCTTTGCTCTTTTTGCTGATCCAGGGATACAGTATCTGCCACCATACAGGACTTTTTTTTTACCATTTTCCTTGAAAGAACACTCACCTGATTACTACACTATGTTTTCCCTCAATCAGAAACAGAAGTGTTGTCTTTACTAGATTTGTGGGTCATTATGTAGGGCTGAATGGTGGATGGCTTTTGCAGGCATCCAAAACCATTGGTAATGACTTATGAGCCGCCAAAAAAAACATGCTATTTTGTAGACTGCTTAAATTTTACAGAATAGAAAAGAACCTAGAGAATGATTCTGATCTTTTTCCTTATGGCTGAGTAATGGCTTACTCTGCAACTCCATTGCTGAAACTGATGGACACAAATCCTAACTCTTTTGCTAGGGATTGGCTTTATGGCTTTACTTTTTTTGTGATTATTTTTATTCAGAATTCCCCTGAGGAAAATTTTCTATCAAGTTCCCTCCTTCATTTTTTTCCTCTTAGGTTGCAGATTAATTTTGTCACTAGCCTTCTTTGTTGTGCTTCCATCTGGTGCCCTTCTATCCATTTCCAAGAGCATCTGAACCAAGAACATCTTATAATTTACACAAAATACTGTTCTTAAAAAATTTTAATATCTAATTGAATCCACTGGTAAAGGAAGAAAGCACTTCTAATTTTAACACACAGCACCTGATTCTATTTAAATACAGACATAGTACACAAAGCCACTCACTGTAAGATATAGGCTGGCAGTGAATTCTGCCTCTGGGTTCACCTTTCCAAATTTGTGTAGGGAGCTGAATGTTTGAAAAATTTTCATCTGTTAGTCACGAGTTTTGTTTGATCCAAAGTTAAGAGGATCCAACGGGAAATTCCATGTTTTTTTCTTTTTTTTCCAAACTTCAACAACCTTTTTTTTCACATACATAATTTTGGAACAGCAATACAGAGCTTAATTTTTTTCAGAAGTGGAGGCAATAATAAACGACAGCTTTAGCACGATGAAGAAAACTGGGCGTTGATAGAACATCAAACCTTTGATTAAAACAATATTCTTAGAATTTTTTCCCCAGCTAGATAAGCTGAAGAAGATCCCTGCAGTTTAGCTATGCAACATTACTCAGTTTAACTGTTACTTTATGCTCGCCTGTGTTCAGATGCTTAGAGCGAGAGAACATTCCCAACCCGCACAGAGACAGAGACTGTATTTTGTTAGGATAGCAGGCTTGTTATGTTCCATTCACTCAGCACCATTAAACTTCTGGGTCTAGCGTTTGCTGTCTGCCACCAGGATTAATATTTTAGTATTTTCTTCCTAGTCTATGGTTACATTTCAAGAATTAAATGATCATTCAGAAAGTTGGCTTCAGTTTATGAACTGTTAAACCTGAGAGATACAGTACGTCAAAACAAAAAGAAATAGTTGAAGTCGTAATCATTAATGTTAACTTCATCCTTAGAGTCTTTATCACTTGGCACATAATGTGCGCCCATTCCTGTTACAATAACGTCACTTATATCTAAAAAGATGATTTTATATTGAGGACACAGAGGATATTTTCGTATTGTTTTGTGCTTTGTGAGAAGGTGAACTGAGAACTCGGGAGTCAGAAACCTTGCATTTACACCTCCAGGATATCTGGCATTGACAAATGAAGTGAAAATGTCCCCACACTACCCCGTTAGCAGACCCCAGGCTGGATTTGGAGGCTGAGTGATAGCTCAGCTGTTGTACCCTTTCAATTTTTTTCTCCATCATTAAAGACCATTAGGGAAGAGACTCGGTAGGATCAAATGAAATACTGGTTGGACCATATAGACACCCGTTCTCCAGGATCCCGGCAGGAGCCGCTACCTTGCTTAGCACTCCTAAAGAAATATCCAATGAGGGCAGAAATTCTCAAGCAGCTTCAAGCTTGACCCAGCTAGCTGGGCTGATTACAAGGCTCTTTCCCCAGCATGACGTTTTCATTGTAAAAATAATTCCTTACCCAGGAATATTATATTATATATATAATATAAAGAAATATATATATACACATAAAGAAATTCATTTGCCATAACATGTATCTTCAGAAAAGCTCAAAGCCATGTTTAGTCTTCCTAAATCTAAAAAAGCTAATAATTGTCTAATACTAATGCTAATAAATGTCACTACCGTCACTGCCTCTTATTGTGCTGTCACTCCCCCTCTCCCTACGTTACCTATAAATTTTTTTTATAATTTTAATTTTTCTTCACCTACTATTTGGCGTACAAGCGCAAAGTTCAGGCAAATATAACAATCAGTTGAGAAATACTCACCAGACAAGTATTCATGCACTCTTGTATCACCTGACATACAGTGAACAAGCTGATGAATGACTCAGGATTTAAATGGTAATTACCATTCATCATTATAATAGACTTGCTAATTCATAAATTCCTGGTAAGCCAATTTTCTATAAAAAGGTTAATAATAAGAGTGGAAAAGAAAGAAAAAATAGCCCTCGTGTGATAAAAAATGTAAAAGCTAGAATATCTTCACTGCCACATATCCCTTCTAATGATTGAGTAGTTTTGCACCAAAATGCTTATTGACGTAATACCACTTGCTGTACCAGGGCTCTGATGGAAACAAGGGTAGACAGAAAAATCCAGGACCTTACTGCTCAAGGCTGAAGTGCGTCAAAGACAAAGGAACCTAGTCAGTCACACATGGCAGAGGCAGACAGGATCCCCCTCACTCTTTTCCTAGTTTTATAGTGGTGACAGCATGACGTGGCAACAGCCATGTTCTCAGAACCGCTCACAACACACAGGGTAGGGGAAACCGTATGGAATGCTCCTGGGACTCCTAAGTGGTGCTGGGAGAAATGCACCAAGCCAGCCGTCTTACCTGATCTGAACTGGTCTCGTTGCCCATAGCCTCATTGACTGTTCTACGTCTATCAATTTCTTCTAGTAAAAGAAACATGATGGAGTCTCCGTTTTGGTTAAAATAATAATAGTAATTTTTAAAAAATTCCTCATTTTATGAACTTTATCTGAAAGAGCACTGTGAACATAATTCACAAACCCTCCGGAAAATAACAATGTGAACTAGAAAAAACACACACATGCTGCACTGAAATTCTATATATCTAGTGCTCAATACAGCACTTATTCCCCTATTGGATAATGTACATAAATGCCTACAAATACAAATACTCATTCCACCTCCAATCCTCATGTAGCCGCATCTTTTTATCATAAGGGCCCAATATGGGAAAGACGTTATTGCTCCACCAAGGCATGTAATTTCTTTGTCCATCTACATCCTCCTACCCCCTGCCTGAGCACTGCAGATGTAGAAGCTACCCTAAATTTCATAGTGGACATACTTTTTACTTTAGATGCATAAGACTAAGGAAGCCAGGGATGGGGAGAAGATGGATCTGTTTACAAGGGACTGAGGGACGAGAGGAACAGAGAATAGTAGAAGTGACGCATGGAAACTCAGTGCTCTTTCCCCTCACCTCCCCATACAGTTGTGGTTGTGCAGGGGAAACCTAAGAGACATCCACATTCAAGGGGATCCAGTAGTCAAGTTCAAGTTCAGTTTTTTTGTGATTTTAGCCAGCATTTGGAACCATGCAGGGAAACTTGCCCTTTTGATCCGTTGTGCATTAGGTACTGGGGTGATTGAACAGATATTGAGTATTCAGCAATACAGCACTTGGAAAGGAAAAAAATCAGCCCAAATCTTATGTGGACTATGTAACACCTGTTACATAATACTGGGATTATGAATAATACTAAAACTTACTACAATACTAATACTTTTTAAGTTCAGAAAAGTTTATAATGTGGGTAATCTTACTGACTGCTTTCCTGCAAAACACTCTTCTAGCAACAGAATATGAAATTCCTGCCATGCCAGACTCTCTTTTGCACGTGTTTTCCCTCTTTCTTTGTCTCTCTCTTGCACACACACATTTTAAAATTTAAGAACTGATTTAAATTTAAAAACAAATGTCAAAACCCAACCTGCACCTCAAATTCAGGGGACTTTTTTGAAACCAACAGAAGTTTAAAGATATGTTTAGAGATCCAGATTTTGGTCCAGATCCTCAGCTATGGAAACAAGGATGTAAAACATTAAAATTTGCTCTGCATGAGGACTATTTTTCAGAGCATGGTTATATTTGGAACTTTTTGGATAATTTGCAAAAAACTTATTTCAATTGCACTGATTGTAAAAATTAAGCAGTGTGGAGATTATAAAGGACGTAGTAAGGAGGTATCTATGCCCTTTTTCTTCTTTGCTTGACAGTATGTAACAGTGAATGTGTATAAAGCAAAACTTTAAGCACACAGTATAACTCCAAAACAAAAGAACAAATAGAGCTCAAATACAGAAGCAGGGCAACTACGGCATCATTCTAAAGAGCATAGGATCAGGCATAATATTAAGATGCTGCTACATTTCAAGCTACACTATCAAGCTGAATACAAAGTCCAAGAATAGAGTGCATGTTTTCTTTTTTACCAAAATGATCAAATTAATTTACTGTGGCAGTAAAATAATTTTCACAGTGGATTTCAGAAAAGAATATGTCAAGCCTTTATATATTTGCATTACTTTTGTCCTAGTTTTTGTGTATGGTAAGCCAAAAGCTTTAAACATGTAGTATGAAATGCCATGATTAACAAGTATCACTGCATTTTTTGTTTTCCTGGGGGTACAAAGCATAAAAAAAGGTCAGCTTTTGGGTCAGCCGCAAAGGGGAGTTAAATTGGAATAAAATGAATCAAAATGCTTTTGCTCAGCCAACTACATAATCAAAGGATAAAGATTCCACTGAACAATTTAGTATCCAACTTCCCTAACTAACCTTTTTGTCATAAATCAAAATATTTCATTTATAGTTAAAAGCTAGTCTTAACATTGGGGATAAAGAGAAAGGAAGAGAACAGCACAGATAGCTGTGAACTACGTGTACTAGTAAGGTCACACATCCAGAGACTCCTGTGACATCACAGTAAGCTCAACAGTAAAGCTCTGGTGGATTGTGAAGTCACTGGGATGACACAGAGGTATGTTTGGACTCAGTTTGCTTGCACCATTCTGTTTGTACCTGATTATTATATGTAAAATACTCTTTATGATTACTAGGAAGAATATGTTCCTTTGCTGATCTGTATTTTGATGTCTTGGAAAGCTCAGTTTGTTGAAGATTTTCTATTGCTGAATGAGAGCATTATAGGGTTTTAGGCTTACACCACAGTTTCAGGGCTGAGCTGCTATTGTTGAACAGCGAGATAGAAACGATGAATAGACATTAGTACGTAGGCCCACATGGTTACCATTAGATGCTTGAAAACCTGCTTTGAAGTGACTCATTCACTAGCTTTACTGTTTTCAGTGTTAAATTCTAAAAGTGGCCACATTTTTCCAGAGGTTGAACACTTGCAACTCCCCTGAATTTACTGCTAAACATCAGTTATTGAAGTTGATGGAAGATGAATGTAAAGTTTTGGCCTCAAAATCTATGTTGCTTTTATGGAAATTTTGAGAAATTAATGTAAAGTTCTGTGATCTTAGGAATATTTGAGGGTTTAGATCACGGTTTTTCCTATGCTTTCACTGTAGAATTGTATATTACTTTTGATGGTTGCCTTTTTTAACAGATGTATATTCTTCTCTGTAATAAGGCTTTCTACTTACTGATATTTTGGGAGAAGATACATAAGTGTTTCTAGCTGTAGAAATAGTTCCTATTTGCTCCACAGTGGGCAAATAATATTTTTGCCCTTTCTCATGACCTTCAGAAAATATTCTCTTTACCTTACTGCATAAATCTGTAGTTATTTCACCTACTGTGTGTGCAGCCCAGTCCCCCAAAGGCTAAAATATACAAGAAAAGTTACACATAAGATGAAATGGTGATCATAGTTACGGAAGAACTTCATGTAAGAGAGATGGGTCGGAGAAGGAGAACAGAAATTGCCGTGGAAGGGGGTACCCCATGTCAAAAATGGCACGGTGGAAGGGAAGACAGAATAATTGCTGACCATGATTCATATCATAAGAAGTGATCAAGTAAAGATTTAAAAGACCAAAAGAAATGCTCTTTTATTTAATGCATAATTAAATCAGGAAACTCATTGCCACAGGATATTGTGAAGGGCAAAACTCTAACAAACCCATAAAAGTCTAATAGATTCTTGAAATGAAGATCCATGGGGTCTATTGACCATAATGATGTACCTACTGCCACCTGCTTGGGAAATCCCCCAATCATGAGTTGCAAGATAAGGAAAATGTTCCAAAACCATTATCACTCTCTCCATTCCCTGCTCATGGATGTTTTTCATAAGTCCCTGTCTAGCTATTTTCAGAGAGGAGATCCTGGATTAGATGGCTGTTTATCCTGATGCATAGAAAAATTTATGTTCGTATATTCTCAAAGCTAGGACTTTTTTGATAGAAAAATAGAAGACTTCTCTATCAAGATAGGGGATAGCACTTTATATTCAATATCCCACAAGATGAGTAGCCAAAGTAGCCCTCTAGAGCCTCAATATACTACTACTACAGTAGAGGTCAGTAGAGAATTCCTGTCATATTTGCCTTTTTTGCTCCATCTGATACTTTTTTTAACCTAGCTCTGACCAGTACTTGCAGAGCCAGTGGACTACTACATGATTAGAATAAAGTTGCCTCACAGCAGATATTATCTAGAAATCAGTGATCTTAACACTGTATCCAAATAAGCATTCAGTATATATATGTACACACACATACACGTTTCTGTTTAACCGTACAAGTCACTACCCCAACATAACATGATGGGAGCTGAAACCAAAATATTCACTCAGGCTTTATAGTTTTCCTATAGCCTAGAGGTCATTTGTCTAAAACTCCCATTTTTTATGCTCAAGATTGTTCCTATAAAAAAGCCAAACTTTAAAGTTTGTCAAAAAAACATTATTTCTGCTATGTATCTAATAGGACATAGTCCATCTCATTGCACTCATTCTTCGAAACTAAGCAGGGCTGCAGCATAGGTCAGAGTGCTGGACCATTACTGGTCAGGCTGCTCACACACTCCGTGGCCCACCATCACCCTCAGAAGATGCACAGGTTCAGGAGGTTGTCTTTCAGGAGCAGTATCTGCTGTGTACTATGTAGGCACCCTGTTTTGGGAGGAAGAAGATTCAGGCACATGGCCACGACATCCACTTTTTTCTTCAGAGCCCAGGAAAGGCCTCTTATACGTAACTGTTAAGGCACAGCCTCTGACTACTGTAGAGAGGTATCATTCCAGGTGCTAATTACTTGAAAAATATTTTTGCCTCTTTAGTTTTTGCAATTATACATTGACACCATAGAGATAGCCTTGGGAAAATTCCTTGTTTTGTGTGGGCTGAATATTGTAGACGACTGTGGTAATTTCTCCCAGCTTTAACATCTGCTAGTCTCTGGTACTCCTAACTGGTTTCTTTTTTACTGGCAGAGTCTTCTGGCTCATTAAAGCATCATTGGCACCAGGGAAAGAGAGCCATGTGGAACATTTTTGGGCAGCACAAGCATATGGTGTAGTGCAAGCTGCAGAATACAGTACTGGTGTTCTTCCTGATGTTGGTCTCTTAGTCGGATGTGGCTGTTTAATGCTGATGTGTACATTTCTTGGAGAACCACAATGAAGCCTTTTCCAAAAACTGCCGGCCCCACACCTTGCTCAAGCCACTATGAAAGAAAGCACTTTTGGCTTTGAGATATTTGGGTTAAGCGTGCATGTTCTTTCATTTTAATAAGGAACCTAGGGCAGATCCAAACTATCTCTGGCTGCAAATAAGCAACCATTTTCAGGCTCACCTTGATGCTTGCTGAGAAAGAAATCTTCCAGTGGGGCTTTCTTCCTGCTGAAGGTCAGATAACTTTCACTGTTCTCACACCATCTACAAGATTTACTATCAGTTATAAAAATAGCTGTGAAATATAGGTTTATTCTTGATCCCTGGAAGTGGGCTTGGTATTGTAACTGGTCTATAAATAATAAAAGTAAATATCCATGCATGAATACTTTGAGGCATAATGCATGTACTAAACACACAGTATATGTACCATCAAGTATTTCAGAAATATCTAATATGTTCTGAAATATATATTCTGCTTTTTTCCCTCACCCCATAAACAGAGCAAATGTCTCTGGAGCCATGTGTCTGCACTCAGAGTTTAGTCATGTACTATCAAATCATCTGCATGGGGAAACACAGAGGAACCCATTGCATAAGCCACCTGATCTATGGATCTATAGCCATGGACAGCAGCATCTGTGGCTGGTTCACTGTTATCTTCTTGTCCCTCCTTTTCCTGACCATGCAGATTTCTGAGCGACTAACACAGGCTCCTTCAGCTTACTTGACATATCAGCCAGGATAGTTGAGCCTTCCTGGAAAAGGAAGAGGGAACAAACCACACTGAGCAAAACACTGTCCGAGCTTAGGTCTCCCATGGATTAAGGAAGGAGCAGCCAAGTTAACCAAAGCTGTCAATACAACTCATGATGAGAAAGGACGCAGATGAAAGGGATGAACCCTCAAATGACAGCTGGGGTTTCTTTTGTCTTTCAGCACCAGAGTTTAAAGAAATGCTAGATGCACATGAAGATTTCAGGAGAAAAGACATTTTGGAGACATGCTTATCTTGGAAGGTTGCGTATGTCATTTTGGTTAGAAAATTACACAGTGATGAACTTACTTTAGTACTGAAACATTCCTGTTACTTTTTTTCTTTTTCTGTGGTGATCTCAAGTACACAATGATTATTCTCTTATGGTGTAAATCTGTAATGTATATTACCTGGGTTTGGCTGACAAAAATGCTTCAGCAAATATTTCATCCAATTCCTGCACTGTTTGTCTTGGTTTTGAACACTGAGTTCATAGCCCACATTAAATGACCAACCTTATGCCACAGGTAAAGAGAAATTTCTAAGCAGGACTTAAAACAGAGAAGCAGTTCTTTGTGGAGTAGCTATACTTTTCTGCATATATTTGGAGGAAGGTCCCTGTTCAACCAAAATAGAACAGATATCTGATGGTGTCTGGCTGAATATTCATGTAGATCTCAGGGATATATATACTGACTTATGTTCTGTGAGGACATCATCATACTTTGGGGCCTTCAGCCTCATTCTCAAGAGTGCTGATTGTGCTTAGTTTCTCATTCCCGAGAAACAGAATTTTTATGTTCTTCCCCTGAAGAAGTCACTCCTTTGTGCTCCTGATAGCATGCTGAACCTGAAGGAAGGAGGACCTCCTAACTGTTTAGAGAAGATACACTGTATAAAACTTTATTTATACTTTCTTCAATGAACCAACCTGAGCCAAATTCTCTAGTGCTTCTTCAGGTGATTCATCGTGTGTGACTCTCATGACATTTAGGGAGTCAAACTCCTATTTGGTCTGACTAAGTCAGTTCCACTCTGTCTCATGAAGCTTGAGTGCTTCTCTCTGTCTTCTTAGAACATAAGGAACTGTACCTAGCGATATACAACATTTTGTTTTTTAAAGCCTGTCTAACAGCCATTGCAACACACAAAGTATCTGATAATACAGGATGTGAAAATCAGCATGAATACAGTTGCAATTCAAAATATCTAGCAATCACAGCAGCTGAGCGCTGTTAATTATGAGTCATGGCTCCAATGAAGACAAAGCTCTGAAGGTTGTGTGCATGATGGTCTACGTTAGTGTAGATGCTGCTGCAGTTATGTTGCAGTTCCAGTGTTTTTCTCTTTTTTTTTTTTTTTATGAACTGCAAGTCTTCCCACAAAACAATGTGTGGAACCACTGACAATACAGTTAAATCTTCACTAGCAGATGTAATAAAACTAAAAATATTACCATAAATTCTGGAAAAGTAAACATAATCTAATAATATTTCTCAGTTTTCTTCAACTTTGCTCCCAAAGATCTCCAAACATTTTGCAGACATGATTCAGTGTCACCATATCCCCAGTTCATCATCTGATGGAAGGGGAATAAACAGCTGAGCAAGTATGCTGCCTTCTCTGAAGCACAGAGCAAAGAAATCAGAGCTATAAAAGTTCAGTGCCTTTGAAGAAAATCCCATTCTTAGGTGATATGACTAATATAATCAAGGCCAGTTAAGTATGTGAGCACGTGTTTAAATTTAAGCTCTGAATAGCTGCAATAGCCCAAATTCTCAAGGTATTATAGCATCTAACTCCTGTTAGAGGCAAGGCAGCTCAGCTTCTGGGAACCTCCCATTGTCCTGAATACAACAATGCCCAGTGCCTCAAGACAAGCACAGCTGCATGCATCTCCTCTTGCCTCAATAGCTGGACCAAGTTGTTTACTAGCTAGGACAGTAGGTGAGTGTCTCATTTGCAGTAGGCCACACCATATGTGATCCATGGCCAGATAACGCTACAGCTTTTGTCAAGGCCTCAGGATTAGTCACACAATTGTCAGCAACTCGGGACAGCAGCTGCACCATCATAACTATGCATGATAGTCTTGCCCCATAGCCTGTTTTAGTCATTTGGCCCAAACCCACCAACAGAAAATGTGGAATATATATGGAAGGAGAGGTGAAGGAAGTCAAGTTTCTTTACATGTTGTTCCAGGGCATCTCAGTGTCTTGTGACTACTCTTCCCCGTCAGAGAGTGGTAAGCTGGGTTACAACTGGCAAAAGCTTCTGGAGCTCCTCAATATAAAATATACAGAAAACCCCAGAAGTCTGCAATGTTATTTCAGAGACTGGAAATAATCTTCCTGTGATGGTGCAAGTATAGGAATAAAATGTTCTGTGTATATTTTATGTTGTTGTATATTTTGAGAGAGATTTGAGAGCACCCTCAAAGGGGGAATTTCTCTTACGAGTTAGGCCTGAATGATTTAACTTAAAATTAATAAATAAGAAATGAAAGAGGAGCTTGTTTCTCCAAAATCCAAGTTATAAAATATATTTGTTGAGGTTTTTTTATTTTGTTTATTGCTCTTTTGGTATTTTATGTTCTTAAACGACTACAAGGATTTAAACAGAATTTCTAGTTTTGGTTCAATAAGATTTTAAAGAAGAACTTTAACAATCACAGTGCCAATTCAAACTTACTTCCTACTAAAGAGCAGACCCAAGGAATGCTTAACTTTTCTGGTTTAAATTCTTCATTAAAACGTAGAAGTTTAAATTGGCAGGAAAACTGCTGTTTAAGCTGCTAGTACACCAACATCAGAGAAAGCTGAGTTTTAGACCTTGGTACTCTGCCAGGTACTGTACCGCATATAACCAAGATGCAGACAGAAATAAAGAAAAAAATAATGTGTGGTGAGATAAGTTTTATTTAGACTTTGTTGCCCTGATGAATTTAATGTAAATAAATAAAACTTTGCTAAGTATCTCTTGAGACCATAACCAATGGGCTTTCAAAATCTGTTGATATTGTATTAGGCAGCAAGTCCAAGAAATGGTGACATATAACTGCAAAGCATAATCCTGTTTGGTCATATGATTGGCATAAGTTTCTGAAAAAATAGCCTTTATAACTTACTTAAAGCTCTGCTTATGAGTAATAGGCCTTTTTGCTCATGAGTGAAATAATTATGTCCAGTATTACACCACTTAGCTCTCTTAAAAGTTATAGCATCAGAGTCCTGATGTTGTAGTTTGGCATTTCAACTCTAAGAACTGAGTTTTCACATTTAATATCTCAGCCACTCTGGATCCTATCCATCTAAAACTTGGCAGGCAGGTTTGTCTGCCCAGATGATTTTTTTAATAGTTTAAAATTAGTTAGGCCTTTTCTAGCTGTAGAATAGCCAAGGATTAGTTGGGAGGTAGTTATAGATTATTCAACTGGCCGTAATTATAAAATGATTCTGTTAAAAAACAAAAAAAAGGACAATCTGCTACTTGTCACCAATTTTTGTAGACTGCTGCACTCTGGATTTTGAAACAAGAAAAAAATGCTTTACAGCACCCCAAAGACAAACAATGAAAATCAAATATTGGGCCTTGGGGCAAGAGAATTCTCCAGCAGACTTTACCAGTTCCACTTTACCTAGGCAACAAGAGGGGCCAAAAGAAAACACTCAACAGAAGTTTAAAAAAAGGCGTTCTACTCTTGCACCACAGCGTGTCAGTCTTGCTTTTTGCTGTGCCTATGTAGATGACTTCTATGGGGAGAAACAACCACCCCCAAACCGTTTTGGCCAGTGAGCCACTATCAACCGTCAAAATTTCTCATGAGTCACTGTGCTCTCTCATCATCAATCTTTTAAAGAAAGACCCTCTATAAACCATCTGACTCTGGGGACCAAATATATTGGCTTTATGGTCCAGCACTATACTTCAAATCAGAGCCTGGGAGTCAAGAAGAGCAAATTTTGCTGTGGGCTTTAAGATGGCCATACAAAAAATTGGCTCTAATGTCAGCTGTTCCTGTGCCTGAATAATCATAATGGGCCAAACAGAAATATATCAGATGTTCACCAATTCCTGAAGTGTCTCATAGTTTGCCAGCAGAATTATTTAAAAAAAAAAAAAAAAAAAAAAAAGGTCTTCTGCTTTCTTATTCAGCAGGTAAATCATGCAGATTTAGAACATAGGCATTTTTAATAGACCAGATTAAAGAGAGGATCCTAATCCAACTGAAGCCTATAATAGTACTTATAGTCGGAGATGTGCACATCACTGATTCTTTGATTCACTGTCTGAACTGAAAAATTGAAAGAAAATGTATTACTTTGATCCAAAACTGAAAGAATATAAGTTTCAATGGCTTTTGCAAGTTTAAAAAAATAAAAAATTCAAGCTAAACTATAAAATATTCAGTTTTGTTTAGAGAATTTTTGAAGTTTGCTTAATTAAACAAAAGTATATTTAACTTTGAAATGTCGTTTCAAAATTAACAGATCAAAACACTGCAATTAGAAAATATCTAAGCAAATGTTTTGACTGGAAGAAAATTTTTTCCCCTCCCTCCAGTCAAACAGTAAAAATCCAACATGATTTCACAAATTATTTTCATTAACTCGCATGTAACATTACTTTATGATTAAAAAATACTAAAAAATAAACCAGAATTTATTCCTGCTTTCATGATTTCCAGGCTTTTCCATGGATTTTTGTGGTTAGGCACTAGCAAAAAGCACCTTTTCAAAGAGTCTGTTATGCTGCTAATTCATTGTTCCAAGTGTATAACAATATTCTCCCCTTACATATGTTCATACTGTGTAAAAATATATGTCCATTTTCTCTTTGTCCTACTGTATTGTACTCTGAGGTGCTTATTTTAAAAAACACTTGACGAGAAGAAAATAGGTTGAATGATCTGTCCGTCAGTGTGCCATCACAGCTTCTTACTAAAGGGTCATATTTCTTGTTAGTTAAAAGTGTATGTTATCATCAGGCAGAGGTAGTCCTCTGGGCTATCACCATGGTGTTACCATGTTGCTGTTGCAGCTTTCCATATGAACAGAATTAAAGCCAATACTGTAGTCTTACACCCAAGACAGAATTACTACAATAATATCTTTCCATGTGCACAACATCTAAGCAATTTATTTAGTTACACTGTTGCAGACTTCAGTGCTGGAGTCCCTCTTACTTTCCTATCTTGGATTTAAAGCCCTCTATTAGGAAAAGAAGATCCCAACTGGAATGAGATTATAATGCAATCATCCGGTTCAGAACATTATGCCACGATTTTAGCAGCATGCTAGAAACTCCCTCTGCTCCTGGGCTTAATGAAATTTGAACTTATTATATGTTTCAGCACAGTCTTTGGAAGACAACCAATAAGTATGGGAGGTTTGCAGTTGAGACAAGGGGCTTGTTTGCCAGGATTTGACTCTCTCGAGGAAAGCTAGCTGCAGGGCCAGATCTTTTCTTTCCATTGGATATAAAACAGCTATGCTCGTAGCAGTATTTACTGGTGATGGCAGCCTGTGACAGAGCTATATCTTTCCAGCAATACTTTAACCAGAAAATATCCAGTAATGACTGTAGCTGTATACCCACTCAACAGTGCTTTCCTACTATATGATGCAGTATTCAAGAAGGGGCACTTGACTGCAGCAGTGCATTTAAATGTGGAAATCCACCTATTGAGTAAAAATCACATACTACACCTTTCTAGGTGTTACTTTATGTGAAATTATAATATGAAGATATCCTGGAATGAAAAAAGAAAAGATGTGTACCCGCATACAACAGCTTGTTCTATTTTTCAGGCTAACAGCTTAGCTGTAACATTTGTGCATTAGCTAAATAACATCTCAAGGGGAGCTGGAGATAGAACCTTGATGTCTCCTGATTGTACGTGTGTGAGTTTGTGCTCTCAGAGGATGGTCCTTAAAAAACTCCCTGCTGGAAGCTATTGTGCATATTGCAAAAGGACCGTTGCTAAGTGCCAATTGAGCTAGTACTGTATACTTGCCATTTTAAAAGAAGATTTCATACCACTTGATTATGTTAAATAGAAATGTTTGAAATTTAAACTGAATTACATCAAAATGGCACAGTAGTTATATGTCTAAAGAGCTGCTGCTACTCTTTCTCATAACTAATGTCAATCCCTTCTGGTAGACGGTTTTATGTAAAACTGTGACAGAGTATATTACAGGCGAAGTTTAGAGAGCCTTGATATAAAGAAGTCGTAAATAAATACTACAATAAAACCAGGCCTGTGTTTGTATTAACAAGCAAGAACTCCTTTACAGTAAAGTACTGTCCTTAGTCAAAAAGAGATACAATTTTTTAAGGCCAGAACTTCATCTTTAGCCTTTAGGTTCTGCTACGGTGTTAGAGGTTTTTCTGTGCACATGACGACTATTTTGGGCAACTTGGCAAACTCCAGCAATACAATCTAGAGAATATATTTAGTATAAATAATGCAGAAATTACCTCAGGACCAACTTACGAAGAACAAAAAGAAACAGTATTATTAACACTAGCTAGTCAGCAGAGGACTCTGACTGGAACCAGAAATCCAAAACCATACCAGCTAGACAGGAGAGAAGTGAATGGTATAATACAAACAATTGAAAACTTTTTTTTTTAAAAAAGGGGGGAAAAGAGAAGGGTGCCTATTTTACATGTACAAATCTGGTATTTTTATGATCGATAACTGATGACATTACATGCAGAGATGAGCAAAAATAATACATTACTTTTAAAAAGCTACTTCAGGATTTATGAATTTGAGAGAAATTTGATAAGTAGTTCTGAAGGAGATAACAAAGAAAAAACTCAGATACACTTAAGCTAATTTTTCATTTTGAATTTTTGGTTTTTTCTAAAAGAGACAAAATTCAGGTAAAGTAAATACTTTTTTAAAAAAATATATATATATTTCAATATATACCAGACAATCTGAGAGGAAGGGATTGTCTAGGTTCTTTTCAAGGACTCTATATTTCAGATGGTCTGGAAATTTTAAAACACAGTTTTTCATTTAGGGATTGAAGAGAAAAATAAATCATTTAAACAGCTCAAATAACACTCCACATGCACCAAATATGTCATTACCCATCCTAGAATATTATTTTACCTTACACTGTGATGAAATGCTCAGCTGACCACGCCCCCGACCACTCCCCCGACCACTCCCACTGTAATCAATCTGAACTTGCCCTTGGAAGGCAACAGGTAGTTTCCCTAACGAAAGACCAATGGTACTTTCATGAATTTTCACTCAGTCTCCTGCGATGTCACCAGAATGAGATGGATAATGGGTTGTGATGGAAAGGTTAACCAGCAAAATGTCTTCGTATGGGTACCAGGTTGCATGTCATGGCCAAGAAAATCTTGCACCCCCTGTACTTGCCTTGTAGTGCTTTCTTCATCTTCTTAGAGGCTGCGCTGTACAGTTTAACATGTCTCTTCATCTGATGTTTATACTTCTCAAGCTTGGTTTCCAGTGATGGTACCTGACCTAGTGGCATGTTCTAAGATAGGACCAAGACCTCAGGCTGCCTCTTCTGTTACAAAATTAAAATCTACTCTGCTTTGCACAGCTGAAGATCAGCTCCTTTTAGAATGTTTTGCAATGCTATTCTTCATTTTTATTTATTATGTATAGGCTCAATACCCTCAAGACTTCACTGTTAGGAACCTGCTACAGTTTTATTCTGAAATACTACTTGAAATTTCACTCTTACTTGGTTCCTGTTAAAGCACAAAAATATGTACTTTGAGTCAAATGTTGCTTTTGACTGGAGTCTGTTGTGGTCAGCTCACCCATGGGGTGAAAAAAGAAGCATGGTAGGCTCCTGATATAATGGTGCTGAAGCTAGTATTGTAGTGGTGACGCAGCAGGCCCAGTTACAATAACTCACTCCCCTAAGCAGTTACTCCTGCTATCTTGTTTTGTAGCAGGAGCCTTCTTATTCAAGCTCCCACTGTAACTAGCATACTGAAGTGCTCACACAACCCCTTGCACGAACAACAAATGCCAAGTGAAAACGCGAAGGGATCTTCTGAGGCAGTAATTCTGTCCTGGATGCGGTGAAAGTCACCAGGCACAAGAACTGACATCCCAGGATCAGACCAATGCCCACCTTCTTTTGTTTTTTTGGTTTAATAGAAACAATCTTACCATCCCAGGAATAAATATAAATATGCAGGGTCTAGCTTTTTATATCTTTATTCTTGGTTTCTGTTAGCTTACCAGGTATTCAAGAAATTATTACTATCTTTGACACCCTCTGGGTCATTCCTAGGCTATGCTTTTTGTTTCTTCTTTTCTGTAGTTTACTTATTTAGTTCATTTCTATTTCCTATTTAGTTGTGAATGTTGCTGATTTAATAAGTAAGCAAACTTTTCTTTCGCTATCTGTTCAGGTCCTTCATGTTTAAACTCCTTCAAGGCTTTTTATTCTCCAGTTTTCAAACCATTGTCTTTTGAACACCTGATCCCTAGTTGCTTATTGTTTGATTTTATTTTAAACTGAAAAAAAAAAATATAGCTTCCTGCAGTTTTCATTCTCATGTTGCTATGAACTAAAAAATTAAAAAAGAGTGGCCATTATGATTATATTCATGTCCAGGAAAAATCAGCTGCAAGATATTTACTAGTCATGTTAGAAAAGCACAGCTATGCAATTGTGACTGCAAAAAAACCTCTTCTAGGGATGGAGCTATATATGCTCCCAAAACTGATGCCATTGACTGAGAGGGTTTGAAAGTACTAAGTCTTCACTTCCGCTACGACAGCCTCCTTTGCACTTATATTAATGTTTACAGTGTAAATGCTGTAACTATTATAGTAAAGAAGTAAATAATCTATATGTATAGACTGATGAATTGTCATATAAGTGAATGAGCGTGTTGGAAACTGAGGAGTATGTAGTACATGTGATGTACCTTCTATTACAACATTCATTTGTTCTCGGAAATATTTTAAAAAGTGTAGATTTAAAATAATAAAGAAAATCTTTTTTTACATTTTGCTTTGAATTTTAATGCTGAATTTTATTGAAACATACTTTTTAAAATCAGTCATTTTAGTATCCATTTTTATCAAATTATAATCTTTTACCACTTAATAATAGAGGAGCAGAAGCTTTTTAAGCACATAACAACTGTGACAATTTGATGGAATTCAGTTTGAGTAATAATTTTATCAAATAATATATTTCTCTTTAAAAATATCATTTATTAAAACATTATCCACAATTTAGTCAGAATAGTAAAGCAAATTTCATTTTTAAACACACGACCCACCTTTGCTGAAAGCTCAGCACAATCACAACATGTTATAAGAAGCATTGGCGTGCTTTGAAACACAGGATGACTCTATCAATAGATTATGAAGCCTACAGATGAAAGCCCAATATTTCTGAGTTAAATACTACTTATTCACTTCTCCCTGTGCATTGCCATTGATTTTAATGAGTTTTCATGGGTTTAACTGAAGACAGAATATGATTCTTAGTACCTGGTGCATGAAGACACACTTGTCTGACATAGACTAAAACATTTGTAGGCTCTCAAAAAGCAGGTTTTTCTCTCTGAACATCTTCAGGCCTGGTGCCCCAGGGAAAGCGAAATCCTGGGGATGGGATCTGGCAGGCACTAACATAAAAGCAGCCTCAACAGGGATACTTTTAGGAAAGATCAGGGAAAATAATCAGAGACATTCCTTTGGCAATCACAGATCTTCAGGGGAAGGATGGAAATAAAATTCCTTAAATTGAAGCTGGTCTGTGGAAATGAGACCCAGGCAGAAGATGGAAAACATAGTGAAATACAATAAACTATCAAGTATAATAAGTAGCAGGGACTGAAAGGGAAGGTAAAGGCCTGCATACATAATTTCAGAAATTGAATCTGTTACTGTCAGTGAAAGAGTCAGAAATATTTCTTCTCACACTTCAGCTCATCTGCAAAACTCCCAAGAAGGCCTTCTTCCAAGCTGCCAGGACTGTCTTGGTCAGGCATCAAGCTTAGAACATTTCTTCTTGAGCAACTATTTTAATCTCTGTAGAATATTTTAAATTTTGTTCTGAGGATTAAGATGTTTACCTGGGAGGAAGATGAGCTGCATCCTCCATCAGCAGAAGTCTAGAAAACTCAACAGTACAGATTGTAGACTCGGCCATGCAGGCAAACATCTACACCTACTGATGGTCTAGGTACCCCTCAGAGAGGCTGTGTGGACTGAATGGGACTGGCCTGGAGCAGGGACAAATGACATCATGGTAGCAGCCAGGAGTCTGATTGCATTTAGTAAAAGAAAGAATAGAGTATTATGCATGCAATGTAGAACACTGTCAATCAAAGAGCCTGAGAGTGCTCCAGCCATTGTGCCTTATAGACTGCAAGCATAGGTATGTAGAGGAGAGGCAGATGTAGTAGCTCCAGAGTCTCCTAGGAAGAGGTCAGAGTTTAAGCACTGATAATCTACAGTTTCCTTTGCCTGTTCTACACGTAAAAAAATCTGAAACAAAAGGAATATTTGGAGTCACATTAAACAATCTTTTTTATTATTATTTTGGTGAGAGGAGGTTTCTGAACAGTATATTTTATTTGAGGCCGTTAAATGTTTTTCATTAGTCTTTCACTTCAGAAATCGTTTTTCATAAAGATCTTTAGAAAGAAACTGTTATTCTGAAAATTTGGTCTGCCTTCTCCTGTCACACGCAACTAACACGTCAATAGGTATTTTTGCTACAAAATTTGACTCTCATGCCTGAAAAAAACCATCAACCCAAAAGAGCTCCAGTCTTGGAATACAATCTCATGAGATGCTGCAAGCGAGAGACAACTGTCTTGCCAGGAGGAAGGAAGGAAAGAAGGAAAAGTAGGAAGAGAGGTGAGGGAGGAGAGAAAGCACTCCCTTCCTTTCAGCAGCAACATGGTAACAGGTAATCTACCTTCAACCTCTGGTTTTAGAGGTCTCAACACTACCTTACCTCTATTTTTAAGATGTCTATTAATGGAAGAACTCATAAAAGGCCATTTTCCTTTCTTCAGGGAATACTGTGAACGCAGGAAGTCTCACACTTCAGACAAAAGTCAATGCTCCAAGCAAACCAACTTATTGAGTATCTGCTTGTGTTACTTGTGCTGCTTTTGGCAGGGGTAGTTCGTTTTCTTCATAGTAGCTAGTATGGAGCTATGTTTTAGATTTGTGCTGTGAACAGTGTTGATAACACAGGGTTGTTTTAGTTATTGCTGAGCAACGCTTACACAGAGTCCAGGTCTTTTCTGCTCCTCATAGTGTCCTGCCAGCAAGCAGACTAGGGGTGCACAAGAAGCTGGGAGGAGACACAGCTGGGACAGCTGACCCCAACTGACCAAAGGGATAGTCCATACCATATGGGGTCATGCTCAGCAATATAAAAACTGGGGGAAGAAGAAGGAACAGGAAGACATTTGGAGTGATGGTGTTTGTCTTCCCAAGTAACCATTACTTGTGATGGAGCCCTGCTTTCCTGGAGACGGCTGAACACCTGCCTGCCCATGGGAAGGAGTGAATAAATTCCTTGTTTTACTTTGCTTGTGCTTGTGGCTTTTGCTTTACCAATTAAACTGTCTTTATCTCAGCCCATGAGTTTTCTCACTTTTACTCTTCTGATTCTCTCCCCATCCCACCAGGGGGGAGTAAGCAAGCGGCTGCATGGTGCATAGTTGCCAGCTGGGGTTAAACCACAACAGTTAGTACATATGCCGTTGGAACAAGTCCATTTCTTGTTAGGGTGAGATTAGGCTTTTTTACATGTAAGTGCTCACTTGTTAGAAAGCACTGGAAAATAATCTTCTTAAACATTTATTATTTTACCATCAAGGAATTCTGCAGTTTACTTCATCATAAAGGAAGGGACACATACAAGTGTAAAATATTTAACATTTTTAAACTATCCTTAACTATAAACCTTAGGGCAGGCTTTCAGGAAGTCAATTCCTTCTTCAGATACTTCCTTGCAAAGTATATATAGGCCTTTTACATTCAGTGTCTTACCTGACCAGCATGGATACTCCTGCATGTAAGAGAAACATCCATATTATCAGGTTACCTTGAAGAATTCCAACTTTTCTAAGACTTGAGATGAATTCCTGTATTTTGTTTATCTGTAAAAGATGTGTTCCATGACTGTGTTATCACTGTTCCATATGCCTCTCCTGAACCATTTTCCTACAAGAATTTTTTTGTGGATGCCCTTAATATTTCACAAGTGTTCCATAAAATACTGCTGTCTCTTTAGAATTGACCGTGTTCCTTTCCTGCCTGTAACTGCAGGCAGAATATAATTCTTTTAGTGGTCTGTATGAATATTCATAAGTGACAAGTACTCTGAGTTCTAAAATATCAGATCGGGAGGTTTTGCAATTATTAGATCAGGGCTTCTCTCAGCTGTACCCTGGGATTAAAATGTCTTTATTTCAGTGCAATACAGAGGAAGAACACAAGATTACAATGGATTTTAACAAGAAGGAGATAACTTTGCATTATTTTTCATTCTTCTTTCAGTCTCCATCACAAGGATGGAGTCATGCTGTGACATTCTTCTCTGGGTATTGGAACATGAGAATGATACACTCGACTTTGAATGTCTCGAGTTTTGTAACGTATAATAGTTGAGTTTTACTTCTTTCACCCCAGTATTTTGCATTTTCATAGGAAGTGCCACTTCACCACTAAGGCCCTTCTGCTGACCTTTAACACAGCGGGTAGCTTTAGCAGTGCAATTATCAGGAAGGGTTGTGGTGTCCTGGAGGAAGTCAGCATGCGCACATGTATAAACTGGGATATCAAGGACGTAAAAAGCAGAGGAGCGCATACCAGGCAAGTGAAGCCATTTGATCATGACAACCCAGTCAAGCCAAAGTCAGGGTGATGGTTATGTTGGAAATTCTTGCTTAGCCTCCTTCATGCATTTGAGTGAAAACATAAGAGAGAACAGATTAATGTGACCCCATTTTACTTTCTCTTAAGCTACTACAGTTTCCAACTCAGAAAGTTCTGCCTACCAGTTGAGTAAAAGGAACTCAATCTACAGGGATCTGATTTACCCACTTGATGTATATTGTTTATAAGTTTGATCCCTGGTTTCCAGTTTCACCACTGGCACTGGTCCTTAGAAATTTCTAAGGTCATTGTTTCCAAATGTGGGTGTCTGAAGCATAAATGTATGTCAGGGTGTTCATCCTTAATATGTAGAAATACTCTGTATAAGAAACAAACCCAGGAGATCTCCTATGCAAACTGGATCCTCACAAATCCATGGGCCCCGATGGGATGCACCCACGAGTGCTGAGGGAGCTGGCGGATGTTCTTGCTGAGCCACTCTCCATCATCTTTGAAAGGTCGTGGAGGACAGGAGAGGTGCCCAAGGACTGGAAGACAGCAAATGTCATTCCAATCTTCAAAAAGGGCAAGAAGGAGGACCTGGGGAACTATAGGCCAGTCAGCCTCACTTCCATCCCAGGAAAGGTGATGGAGCAGTTCATCCTGGAGGTCATTTCCAGGCATGTAAAGGACAAGAAGTTTATCAGAAACAGTCAACATGGATTCACAAAGGAAGATCATGCTTGACCAACCTGATAGCCTTCTATGATGGCATGACTTGCTGGGTCAACAAAGGGAGAGCAGTGGATGTTGTCTATCTCAACCTCAGTAAGGCATTTGACGCTGTCTCCCATAGCATCCTCACAGGCAGGCTAAGGAAGTGTGGGTTGGATGAGTGGACAGCGAGGTGGATAGAGAACAGGCTCAACAACAGAACTCAGAGGGTTGTGATCAATGGGGCAGAGTCTGGATGGAGGCCTGTCACTAGTGGTGTTTCCCAGGAGTCTGTGCTGGGTCGAGTCCTGTTCAACATATTCATCAATGACCTGGATGATGGGATAGAGTGTAACCTCAGCAAGTTCACTGATGATACCAAGCTGGGAGGAGTGGCTGATACACCAGAAGGCTGTGCTGCCATCCAATGAGACCTGGACAGGCTGGAGAGCTGGGCTAAGGGGAACCTGAAGAAATTCAACAAGAGCAAGTACAAGGTCCTGCACCTGGAGAGGAACAACCCCATGCACCGGTACAGGCTGGGGGCTGAACGACTGGAAAGCGGCTCTGTTGAGAAGGACCTGGGAGTGCTGTTGGACAACAAGCTGACCCTGAGCCAACAGTATGCCCTTGTGGCCAAGAAGGCCAATGGTATCCTGGGATGCAGTAAAAGGAGTGTGGCCAGCAGATTGAGAGAGGTTATCCTCCCCCTCTACTCTGCCCTGGTGAGACCACATCTGGAGTGCTGTGTCCAGTTTTGGGCCCCCCAGTTTAAGAAGGATGTGGAACTCTTTGGGCAAGACCAGCGGAGAGCTACAAAGATGATCAGGGGACTGGAGCATGTCCCTTATGAGGAAAGGCTGAGAGAAGACTGAGGGGGGATTTCATCAATATCCATAAATATCTAAAGGGAGGGTGTCAGGATGATGGGACCAGGCTCTTGTCAATGGTGCCCAATGACAGGTCAAGGGGCAATCGGCGCAAGTTGGAACACAGGAAGTTCCACCTCAATATGAGAAAAAATTTCTTTCCTGTGAGGGTGCCAGAGCAGTGGCACAGGCTGCCCAGGGAGGCTGTGGAGTCTCCTTCCCTGGAGACATTCAAAACCCGCCTGGACGCATTCCTGTGCCCCCTGCTCTGGGTGTCCCTGCTCAAGCAGAGGGGTTGGACGAGATGATCTCCAGAGGTCCCTTCCAATCCCTACCATTCTGTGATTCTGTGATTTGGCCTTCAACAACAAGAGGACAACAATAATACAACTCTCAGTGGGCTATTACTATACCATGTTCAGCAAAGAACAATAAATGTACACTATTATAAGTAGAAGTAAAAGACAGCCCATGAAAGGTAAAGAAAAACAGACAGGAATGTTCCACCTACTGTAGCTTTTGCTATTGCATTTGTAGTTACCACTACTGGTGCTGAGGAACTGCTCTCATTTTACTTGAACTGGAAACGTTTTTATGACAGAAGCATTTGTGCTATGTGTTACTTTTGCCCTTACAAATATAATTAAAGAAGTTTGGAGGGGTTTTCTTTTCTTTTAATGAGTAGCACCCTTTAGAAACACTCCCTTTTTGCTCTTGCTTTCCTTACCTTCACTGTTTCTCTTTCCTTCACTTGGTGGCTGTTGTTGTCGAACAGTTTGCCTTCCCAGGCTCCAGCTCCCCTCCATCTTCTTCCTATTCTCCCTCCAAACAAAATAAAACAAAACAAAACAAAACAAAACAAAACAAAGCTCTGTTCATTATTTTTTCTTCCTGAGACAAGTTCATGTTTTTTCAACATACTGCAGGAGGACAGTGTATGCTGATTTTGCTGCTTAAATATTATTTTTCATCATTTCTGTGTTTATTTTTCCAAATGTGCTAAGAGACCTCCCAATGAGATCCCTTCTTCCCTCTCCACAGTATTCCCCTTAGGAATCTGAATGTTACTAATCTCTCTTGGGTAAAATCCAGCCACTGTGTCCACATCAAGTCAAGCTGAATTTACTCCATGCCCTGCAGCTGTTCCATTGTCTCCTGATTACAACACAAGTTTCTGTTTGTTTTATTTATTTATCATTTCTAAGTACCAGGCTTTCTGGCAAAATGTTGCCAGCTGGAAGTTACATGGAAAATGTTTAGCACAGCTTTAACACATGCTCCAGAGTATGTGTACACGCATTTCATTCTTGGTAAATCAGCATTTAGGGAGTATGGGGAAATAGGCTGTGAAATGTGATCAGCTTGTCCTGAGCTACAGTGCTATTTAATAAAATCTCTAGCAAATTCAAATAGCAGAAACTCATCCAAGTCTTTAGTGCATGCATTTGCTCCTCCCTGAACTATCAATACCAAAACAGTCTCCTAGGCAACTATGTCAATGAAAAATGAAGAAAAATA
>NC_087513.1:28853354-28863354 GCF_963921805.1 Phalacrocorax carbo
TTATGACAAAAACCTTATTCTGCAAGGTAAGGTAAACAAAATTTACATGTTAACTACCAAAAATAAGAATGGCTTTATAGTTAAAAGACACTATGTAAGGATATAAATAAGCACAAGATATCTAATACAAGACAGCCCGAGTTTCCTATTTTAAGAATGCAACATTTGGTATATTTCAATAAATAATTCTTTCCTGTGTTTGAGTGTATCTGTGTAATTTTCTAGTGAAAGCTACAAACAATAGTAAATGCAATAAATGATGTGCTTCCGAAGTGATCATTTAAGCTAGATTTTCACTTTTATAACAGTCTACTAATAAGCGGTTACAGAACATGCTTTCTTCTTATAAATACTAAAAACTTTATTTCCTTGTTCCTTAAAAAGGTGTTAATATTAAGTGCTCATTTAAAAAGCACATACTACCAAAATTGATGTTAAATGAAAGGAATTCCTTGCATTAGACATTAAGCTGTAATGATAATTTAAGGGGGAAAAACAAACACTTTTTTATTATGTTATTCATTAGAGAATTATTTCATTTTGCAGAGAATTGTAACTATTGCCAATTAGACTGCTTGCATTAAAAGACACTCTAGTCAGGATGTTCTCTGAATTACATAATTCACTATATCCTTACTAATGAAAAGTTTAGATGACTGAATATATGATACAAAAGTTCAAGTTTTATATCTATTATCCTTTCTTCATTCACACATGCTGTATATATTTTATTATGTTAACCAAAATGCAGTATAGTCTATTTTTCTGAGTAATGTCTTGCAATTCAATTTTGCTTCAATAGAGTACAGCAAGCAATTACATCTATTTCATTCCACAGAAACTCATCCCTCTCTGTGTCTCTTCCTTCCCCTCTTTCTTTATGTTTTTAAATGCTGTATTGACTTATGGTAGGTGATCTGTTAAAATCATGCAGACTTACAAAGATCTTCGTTTACAAATGGAAACTGAAGCAGAAAACTTCTGACTTTTTAAATCTCTGATATTTAAATTGCATTTTCATACGTGTAGAAATAGTTCAGTAACACCATTTTAAGTAATCCTTTAGTTCAAGCTTTGTCTTTCTAGTCTAAACATTTTTTTTATTTCTCCAAAGTTTATCTGGACTTTTTCAATATGACGTATGTCAAGGAATCAGCCTAAGTGATAAAAGCAGGAAGGGAAAGTCTGCATTAGTGAGTATTTATATTGGCAAGAGCTGACAATTTTATAAAAGAAAAACAAACACAGAGGCTGTTCATTTCTGAAATGAAATCAGCCTCACTTCATTTCTCCCAGGAAAACATCATCACATGAAATTATATAAATCAGTATTGATACCACTAAGCTTCAAACTAGGAGAGACAAATGCACTCTGCAGCACAGTAATTCAATGGCTCCGAGTCAAGTTTACTGTTGTCTCGTTTCTACTAATCATCGTAAAAATTCCCTGTGAAATAATTATCCCTAAAACAATCAAGACAGTATATCTCTATAAAGGAGAGGATCGATTTAACAACAAACTCTAGATTTATCTGTATTGATTAGAGGGCATTCAGTGTAATTTTAGTGAATTATGTTTGGCTTTCATTTCCCAGTAGAAATTTTTCTTGTGATGATCAAAAGGTAAATTACAAACTACTACACGGTCTTTTGTGTGCTACGTACATAATACCCAACTATTATTTTTCAAAGAAACATTGATGTAAGAAAGGACAAAATATTGGGGTTTTTTTACACATGATATCTTACTATAAAAATCATATGACTGAGTTTATAGCACTTACCTAAGAGCCTGATGTCATCTTCTCAATTCATTAATACAGAAATCAGGACTGCACTAAAGAGTCTGTGCTAAAGGAACAAATCCAAGATCATCTTATGAGAATAGAATTAGAAAGATTAAGAAAGTAATATGATTTTTCTTCTTAAATAGGAGCAATTTCAAAGGAGCTGTTAACACTTTAATGGCTGAAACTTTCTTACTGGCAAGAGGGAGAACTAAAGGAACCAGACAGATACAAAGACAATTTAGTGTAGCTGTAAGTCTGACACCACTGCTGATACAGTTTAATTGAGGACTAATTGGAACTAAGAAGGCTAGTTATTTTGTCAACTGCATGTATATTAGTTCCAGTCATTTTTAATCTGATGTAACGGTGATAAAGTCTAACTTACTTTGTTTAGTTAATAGCATTAGGCCAGAAAGGATCACCTAGTCATTTCATGTTACCCAATACACTGCTAATATAAACAATGTCTAATTACACTGACTACATATTCCCATGAAATGACCAATTAGAACATTTGCTGAGTCTAAATGTTCACTGTTAGAGACAGGCTTTCTGCGGGTCGTATTCATAAATTCTACCCCAGCTGGTAGGAAAGCATGAGGGCAGAATATGCGAGGAAAAAGTTGTTTTTAAGTAGCACAAAGGACATTTAATACTCAGGCACAGTGTACTGTATTCCCACGCAAAAAGATAACAAATTGAAAGACACTTCTTGTATTTCCCTAGGAGTATGTAATATTGCACATTTATATGCTCTTCTTGCTGAATCAAGCAGATCATACCGCATGTTCAAGACTCACATGATAAAGAAGGCGCGTGTTAGCATTTTAAAATTTAGACCAACAAATGTAGAGCGATTTGTACTCACTTTCAAAGCTGATTTATTGACTGTGATCTGTAGCTGGTATGAATAATACCAGAAGTGTCTCTTATTTATTTTTGTTACTTTACTCATGAGTCAATAACTGCCCCCTGAAAACATCAGTCCAGCGTGTACCAACATTTTATAAGGTGACACAATCTGACAATGATATTGACAGCAAGTGTGTTAAACTCAAATTAAAATCCAAACAGGAAAATACAATAGATGAGAACAATCTCTTCCTTGTCTAAAGAAAAAATTGCTGACACTGTAAAAATTGCATTTTTAATGACTGAATGATTATCCCTTAAGTAATCGTGCTGAAAAAATTGCCAGTTATGTTAAAGTAAATAACAGGACATCAGTACGGGCATTACCAGATCTAATTAACAGAAAGTATTAGAAATACTGGAAAGAGTGAAACACAGTTATCTAGACAACTTAAATAAAAGAAATACATTTACAGGGGCTGCAGCCAATGCATATACTACAGCCAAATAGCAATTCAATACTGGAAAAGTATCTGAAAGTATCGATGTTAACAATTGCTCTGCAGGGGTCTAAAACGCCTGGCTGCCACACATGTCTGTATTGTGCAAGGTCTCAGTGCTTCTCCCACTTAAATGAGTTGAAATGTTGCCACTCGGGTCAGTGGGCTAGTGTCAGGTGCTTTTCCTGTTCTTCTTAGACGATGCCCTAAACGTTACATGAAAGGTTTTTCTTGGAATAAAAGGCTTAACTTAAAAACCTCACCATGTAAATAATTACTACTTGCTAAAAGTAAAATTAACAAATGTTCTTTTACATTAATTGATATATGCTGAATGCATGCTACAATGTCTTATCCAGGATATTTAAAAATTAAATATATTATAAACTTTGTCTTATTGTAACTAGATTAATAAAAGAGAGTAATTAAGACTCTCATATTTTTTCTAAGAGCTAGAAATTATTAAACTATCCAGAAAAGAATAAAAGCTTTTATATTAAAAAAAAAATCATTCTTTGAACTGAATTGCAATAAATCAATAACAAAGTTATTGTTCAATAGGTAATAATTGTCTTCATATAAACTGAAAATATTGTTTGGGATGATTAATATACAATGCTGCATTATGCATTTGGGAGTGTCAATGCATAATTTTTAGTTCTAATGTTGTTATGTAATTGAGAGAACATGTTCATTTGCCCTAATAACTACTAAGATGCACTTAATAAAATGAAATGTAATAATACTTGTAATTTAATCTATTCATGGAAGTAATTTTAAAAGTCTACCATTCTCCTTAATGTGGATAACATTCATAATTTATAAAGTGTTGTGATGCAGAATTGACAATGCCATTGTTTTTTACACTTTGCGATGATTCTGCAGCCTTCATTATCTGCATACCAACCTCAGGATTATCAAGGGCAAACAAAAGATAATTAACACCAGAAACAGGCAAATGCAGGAGCTACTGAGTGAGGTTTTTCATTTAATGCAGAACCTTTGAAAACTGTGAAATGGAATAACTATTCAAAACCTTTTTTTCCCCATTACAGAAAACTATTTAAACATGCTTTCTTTTCTATGTTTTAAATGTCATTTTTTGCTATAAAACTATATTGGCATGCTCAACCTCAGATGCATTTGGTAAATGAATGTGTTAAGACAAGAATTTTTTCAAAGTACTGAGGGTTAATTGTCTGCAGTGGGTATTTTTGGTCTAGAACAGACAGGTAACTGTGGTATACATATTCAGTTTCTATAGTTTCACTTGCCCATAGCATGTCTGGAAAGAAGTTACTTACCTTCTCCATGCCTTATTGTACAACGTTTTAAGACAGGGATAAAAACTTCTACTACATTAATGTTATTAATGAATAAGGTGTAGGAAAAAGTATGTGAGACTGCCTATGGCATTTTTATATGTACTCACAGCAGAACAATAAAGGTTTACTAAATGCTGATATAGGTCCAAGACGATATGTTTCAATCACTGAGAATCACTGAAACTTTTCTTTTTTTTTTCCTTCACAAGGAATCCTGACTATGATTCTGCATAGGTTTGCCTATTCTAAAAGGTTTGCCATATAACTAATCATTTCAGAAATTAATCAGGGAGGATCCTCCACAAAGAGAACCTTTTGAATGCAAGGCAAAAAAGCATTGTATCATTAGACTCTTATCTGTGAATGAACATCCTTCTACAAATAGTCCAGGCAAAGTCATTTTACAAATGGAAATACAGGACAGTGACATTCAGAGTTTCACACAATTTACAGATGTTGATGACAGTCCAACTCCCCGCCTCTTACATAAGAAATTCTTATTACTGGGGAATGTGATTATTAGCCTATGAGCTATCCATGAAAGATTCAACCATTTGTGTTTAAACGGCATGATATATTACCATACCTTCACTTTTTAAATTCTAGAACTGAAAATACCTGATAAGTAACTGATCCAAAAATTATATGCAAACAGTAGGAGCTTGCTTTCAGTCCAGCGCAATGGGCTGACAGCACTCTACACAGGGAGGAGGGTTAACACATTAAGATTCAAGCTGCAAGACAACTCGATGAGTCTTATTCTCTTCCAGAAGATATGATGCCAGTTACACTTACAGTGGTACCTTTACTATCAGGGTTGTCCCTCATTACTACTGCCCTAACTTTTTTCCTGTGGCCCTGACCCATAGTGGACAGTGAAAGGCATCAGGAGGTGTGACGGGGAAGCCCGTGTGAGCCGGGCTAGGCTCTATGCACACTGCCCCTCGGCTGGAGCCCAGTGGCAGGGGTAGGCTGAGGCCCTTTCTTCAGTTCCATTCTTACAGCCAGGCAAGTCAAAGTATTTAAGCACCTAAAATCACACAGGCAACTGTGTGGTTGATGGCGAGCTCATATGAGTCAACAGTGTGCCCTGGAGGCCAAAAAGGCCTTTGGTATCCTGGGGTGCGCTAAGCATAGTATAGCTAATCAGCTGAAAAAAGAGATTGCCACATATACCTAGCATTGGTGCGGTCTCGTCTCAAGTACTGTGTGCGGTTTTGGGCTCCACAGTATTAGAGGGATATAAAAATATTATAATGTGTCCAAAGGAGGGCAACAAAGATGGTGAAAGGACGGTGGGCATGACTTATGAGGAGCCACTGAGGATACTTAGTTTATTCAGCTTAGAGAAGAGGAGGCTGAGGGGTGATCTCATTGCTGTCTACAACTTCCTCATGAGGGGTAGCGGAGAGGGATGTGTTAATCTCTTCTTTCTGGTGTCCGGTGAGGGTATGGCTTAAAGCTGCATCAGGGGAAAATCAAAGTGGATATTAGGAAAAAGTTCTTCACTGAGAGGGTGGTCAAGCACTGGAACAAGCTCTCAAGGGAGGTGATCATGGCCTGAAGCCTGTTGGTGTTGAAGAAGTGTTTGGACAATGCTCAACTTTATGATTTAACTTTTTTTTTATATGGTTTCATTTTTAGGTTGCCCCATGTGGAGGCAGGAGTTGGACTTAATGATCCTCATGGGCCTTTCCAACTCAGGATGCTCTATGAGTCTAAGTACCAGGACTCTCAGGCACTAAGTTGTCATTCCTTACATCTTTAGTTTCTAAATACTTCTTTAAAATAGAGCTCCAAACTCTTCCCACTCTTAGTTGGGAAGCTTGGGAATTTGGGAAAACTTAAGAAGCAAGATGCTAAAACTCCTAAGTCCTATGGGGACCGATTTTTTTTTTTTTTAATTAAAATTACTTTTTTTAAGGACATTGGCTTCAGTTCTGCAAATATTTGTAGAAAAGCTTTTTAACCTAAGGTCTTTAAAAAGAAATGTACTATGTCTGGACAAGATACCATGTCCCTTTGATCTAATAGAGAATATCAGTTTCTTCACATAATTTTATTTATTTAAAAGCCCCTGCCCTTTCATTGAATTCATTGTATAGTTGACTCCCCTTCCCCTGAAGGAAAACAAGGCATACTCTCTACTATCTGCCAGCCTTTTGTAAACACATTTTATAGAGTACGGAACCTTTTTTATTTACACACAGGAGAACACAGTCAAAGTAGATGCAACTTGATTACCAGGTGACACAGAAAAGAGCACACCATGCCGGGCAGTGGCAGTGGACAGCTGTAGCCTCTGTAACAACCACCACTCCCCATGAACCCACCCCTGTCTCATGCAACAGGAGAGGCAACCTCTGTTTAGAAAGTCCAGAGGACATATACAAATAGAGTAGATAACGTAGAGCTTCTCTATTACAGAGACATTTCAGTAAAGCCTTGCTTCCACACCTTATCCTTTGAACTGATAATAATAATAATAATAAAAATTAGTAATAACTAATAATAATAATAATGACAACAATAATGAAACCTATTTGCTAATCTTCACATGTATTATGAGACTTTTTTTCTCAAAAGTTTTCTCTAGAGCTATCCTCCACAATCTTCTCAACATCTTTTATGTATCTGGTGTTCATGGTTTAATTTTAAAAGCTTACTATAGACTAACATTTTCAGAAATCTGTAGTAAAAAAGGAGAAATACTTAATGCTTAGCAGCCACAGTGAGCCAAGATAGCATACACTCTTCTTATTTGCATATTTTTATACTTTACGCTGTATTTTATATTATATCATTGTTACGTAGTTGCATTTTCTACACATTTATTTTACCAGGAGATATGTTTTGGAAATGTATGTCGTTCTTTCTGGAATGGTGCAGTAGTTAAAAGAGGTAGCAATATCTGGTTCTCAGTCTCTGTGCAAAAGTCCCATCTGTTAATGGGAATTTTGTGATGAAGTGAGAACTACAACTCATTATATAATAGAATGCGGATATTGAAAGATGTGTCAACAACAGAACACTAATACCATAATGTGTGTTCATGCGCATGTGCATATGCCAAAGCCAAAATTTTTTGTCAGAATTTGAAAAATAGATGAGATTACTAGAATTAAGTGATTACTTTTGTTCTGCCTGATAACCCTTATAAAAGAATACAAGACTACTTTTTCAGCTACTGAGTCCCCATCATTTAAAGTAACCTACCAGTTCAGTGAAGTGCTTGAGCTATATACAGAGGCTCACATGCTATGATCTATGCTATAATTTGAAGTGGGTTACATTCATTCCTGTGAATACACACATACTCAGAGCTTTAGGATACAGACTCAGGAGGGACCTATAAGCATCTTACACTGACAACTGGCCACTTCCAAAGCTGTAGACCCCAAATGGACAAAGAACTCAGAGCAACAGGGCTTCATCAGAGCAAAAGGAGCTTCTGCAGGCAGACAGGGTGCCTGTGGAAAGGACTACTTTCAGCTGGTACATGATGGACAACGAACTCGGTTTAAGCCTATGCCTGTAGAAAATTTTCCAGAACCCTTGGAAGAAAGCAGAGAAAGTTCAAGAAGATTGGCAATAAGTCCCTAAAATTTCAAATAAACTACTTAATGTGCATCAAATGGACTAGATGTATAATATATTGGTTGGTTTTTCTCCCTTGCAGGCATATTTATGAAAACACATGCACCACAAATACATGCACCCACAAATTTGTTGCCTGAGGGTGAAATAATAGTAGATGATAACTCTTTCAGAAAGAACTGCCTTTGCTTTACATTGAAACTCAGTGGTCACCTTCTAGCACTAAACCAGGAAAGAATTTTCTATTTCAAGGTGGGCTATGTGTGATAAGGAAACACCAAATCCCAGCATTACCTCCTAAGCTTCACCTTCTGTTTAGAGTGATCAGAAGAAGGATGAACAGAGTGTCAATGTCTTTCAGCACCTCAGAAGTCTCATCTGACACCTGCAGAATCCTGACAACATGGAAATGATTGGAGGTTTTGTGCCTTTGTGCCCTAGAGATGCCATGAGTGCTTTCCTGGCCAGATTCTTGCTGTGGGCTATGTTGTGGCTGCCTCAGATACCCTTCAGATTATCCTTTCTATCTTTAGTTTGGAGATCCCTCCTGAAACACATTTGAAGTATGGGATCAACCTCAATATATGATCCTCCTTGTGCTGCAGTTAGGAGCTTATGAGAATGAGAAAACAGTACTTTTCCTTTGATTTTCTTGGATGAAGTTATGCTTCTGGTTCTTCAATGGTAGGACTTACTGCTTGAATAATCGTGACATGTACCAGATTTCCAAAACTGCCTACCCAATGACCGTGACTGCCAAATATATGCAGAAACTGCAGGAACGAAGAAGTGAGTAGGTAATCTGCCTCTGTGTGCACTTACAGTAGCAGTTGCTCATACACGTTGCATGAATGTAGTTTTATGCATGCAATTATGGAAATCAAAGCCTACGCTTGTACTGAGAAACGTAGATACCTCCCTAACTGAAAGTGATGCCAGCTCTACTCTCTATTTCCAACTGACTGAAGAGCTTTTAAACCTCTTTTAGTCCATTGATTCTTCTAGCTGTCCATGCACAGTGTGTCTTATAACATTATTCAATTGATCTACAGTTGCAAGGGCCAAAGTGGATCTCCAGAGAGAGGGAGAATAATTGCCCAAATTTATCAGTCATGTCAGATAAATGTCTACAACTCAGAGCGAACTCTTGTGAGTAGAGTTGGAGAAAGGAGTAATCTGGAACTCTTTTGAGTGTCTCATTGATGTGAGAATAGACCGAAGAAGCCCTTGTTTGGTGGTCCAATTGTTCAGTGAACACACACTGTTGAAGTTACTGAAGCATATCCATTAATCTGCGTGCTACGTGCTGAATAAAGGGATGAAAAATGCTTGATTCAAACCACAAAATGATTTATTTGAGTTACAGCTGGTTTTTTTTTGAATCAGCAGTGGTTTGCTAGAACGTATTTTGTGTCCAGAAATTCTCAATCAACACTTTTGTGGAATTCTTTCTTTTGTGTGCATTTAGGCTGTAATCCGAAAGTGAATTTCAAGTCTGAATACTGTAGCTACTTGTTCTGCTTTGAGTCTGTCAAGTAATGAAAGTTATACTGTAACCTTAACTTTGCCTATGGACTTACAACAAAGTTTGGCCATGGAAAAATATGGTTTGCTTGTGCCAGACATAAGGTCTAAATACCTTTACCTTAAAGAAGCTAATTCTGCAGCTCATATTTGTGAACTCATTTGGAAAAGAATGGAAAGCATTAACTTACCTCTCAAGGAAACAGGGAGGAATATCGACAACTATAAAAATAAGTGTTGAATTACACTCCTTGCTGGGGGTTGGAGGGGTGGGTGAAAGGTAAAAAAGCCCAACAAGTCAAAATGTCACTTTAGTTTAATAATTCCCAGTTTCTTTAAGAAACATCTATTTCAGATAGATAAGCAAGGGTGGACGTTACACTTCCAACTTTGCTGTTTTAACTCTAGCACA
>NC_087513.1:29190854-29208354 GCF_963921805.1 Phalacrocorax carbo
CATTTGCAAGTCAGGAGCAAGAGCCTGCTGGGTTTTGAAATTCTACTCATTTTTCCAAATGGCCTCAAATATCTCAAAATACTGGCATTGGTCAGCCATGACTGAGAGAAAATACGATTTCCCCTGCTTTCCTCTGACATTTTGTGTTTGTGTTGCAATGACAAAAATGGATACAATTTTAGTTTTGTTGGGGAACTCGAACAACAACAAAGAAGTTTCTTAAGGAAAAAAAAAAAAGGATCAGATGGAATATAACAAAACCTTACTGAGTTTCTCAAGTTAAAAAGGAAGTCCACATACAAAGAACCGATACTATTAAGAAAGAAAACATTAGGCAAAGTATTCATATGAAAATGTAAACCAGAATCTGCATATATATTTTCAAACATTCAGTCACAAAAACGAAAGCTTTTCCTCCAAAATCTTCCAGGGAAACAGCTAATTTCCTCCTCCAGGCTATGGTTGTGTACTCTCACCCATCACGCTGCTTACAATGGGTCTTTCTAATCCTTCAAGAACCAAAACTAGGCTTTGCAGAGTCTTCTCAGAGGGCAGTCTTCCCAACACCACTTTTCTTTTCCTTGGCAGAATAGGCTTCTGTTTGAAGGACGTTCCCCAGCACCCTGAAATGTCTGTCTGTTGCATTGGTAAGCTCAGCTCTTCCTGTTAGCTGGCCATGAAGCATTTTCTTTTTGTAAATAGACAAAAAATATATATTTTTTATATTTACATTTAATTTTTTCACTTTTCACAAACAAGTGCTTGGAGTAGGATTAGGTTTTATTTTACATTTGTTGCTTTAAAACTTCAAAGCGTGACCACCATTCTGCTTATCTATTTTCTATTTTTTTATTCTGCTCTAGTATTTTAATCAGAAAAACACCAAGCTTAATTTTTAAATTCTAAACTACCATTGCTGGTCGTTGGAAATGACAAGCATTTAAAATAGCACAAATGTATTAGTTTTCTGGAATTCTCTCAATGTGATATCATCATATAAAAAAAGCAAAAATATTTGATCATAGTGGATTAATTTCTGATATTCACTAAACTAAGTAAGATCAGATGTCTTCAAGACCTGTGATGTTACTTTGGTCTAGTCCGGTTGTACCTACACTGCATTTTCGAAGCTGTCCTACAGCCTTCGTTAAGAGGCAGCTTGTACGGCTATTGGTGTGGCAACGGGAGGAGCTCCGAAACGCGATGCCTCCTCTGCGGGAGCGTGCTTGGTGTCTCAATAGCCAAGGAAGTGGCAGTCGTCAGGATGGCTGCAAATCAACCACGTAGGCAGAAAGTGGGAGGGCTGTGCTGGCTTTCAACTGCTTAAGACACATCACCTCTAGATAAAATCATGCCCAAACCTCTACTCAGCATGTGCATGTGGCCCTTCTTCATTTCTCAGACATTCCCTCAATACACTTCCTGATAAATGAAGGCTGCCAAGTTACTTCTTGTTACATAAAATGCTGTGGGAAGAATGGGATTGTTCAGAGTGTCCCAGTGAATCCAGTGGGACTGCAGCAGAGGAGGAGTTCATGCAGGCTTTTGCAGAATGGAGAAGAAAAGATCAAGCAGAATTCTTGCTCTGTTAGCATCAAATGCAGTTTAGCCATTGATTTCAATGAGCTCTGAATTTCACCCCTCAGGCCTTTATATACTTGGTGTTAAGTAAGTAAGTACAATTTTCAGTGAAATCAGATGCTTGTTCAGCAGGATCAGGGCTACTTCTTTAAAAAGCAGTTATGGTTGAAACCAACATTCCCTTCCTCTAACACATTTATTCTTGACGACATTAATGCATAGTTCGTCAACTTCACAGCTTGAATCCTCCATAGTACTTCTTTTTTTCTAGCTAAAAGAAACTGTCGACAATATCTGTCCGCCTGCATCCTAATAGAGTATGCCTAAAATCAGTGTCATGAAGAGAGGGAGTTTTGCTGGGGCTGACACCACCTGTTGATAGCTGGCCTGAGATCAGTTCATGCATTTTACACGGGTTGTTGAATATAAGCAGTTTATAGACACATAGTATTCTTATATATTAATCTATAATATATTCATAAACAATGTTCCTATACCAAGACTATAAGCTTCATAAATGGCATTTCTTTTCAGTGAAATATATGTTGAGAAAAAAGTTTTACAGTGTCATCTTTAAACAAGACACTGCTTCCACTTCCTCCCTCTTTCAATAGGGGTTCTTTAGCCAACAGAGTGTTTCAGGCCTCAGCTGTGGAGTTTTCTAGGAGAAAACTTTTTTACTTGGTTTTAAAAATTTGATAAAAGTAGCATAACATCTCCATAATGAGTAACTCTCTTATTCACAGAGAAATGCCACTTCATGCAAGTGTGAAATATAAATTTGCAATTTCTGCAATAATAATTCTGTCAGTAATGTGAGTAGTTAACATTTCACACTCAACCAATAGGATTAGCTAAAATTCTGATGTACAGTCCTTTTACATTCAATGCACAATCTACTTAAAGTAATAGGAGAGACAAATAAGATGTTTTTCCCTGTGTTTCAAAAATCTCTGCATTTTTCACCACAAATAGTCAATGCTTTGTTTGGGTCAATGTTTTATTTCTATTGAAAGCTGTGGTTTGTTTATGTTGCTTGTGGTAAAGTACAGCCTAGAAGATCCAAATCAAGAGAAGTTCCTTTTGTGCTAAGAATATTTAACTTATGTACCAAAAGATAGATGCTACCAATGGTGTTGTGAATTTATGTCAGAGTACTACTCACATTGGTACCGAGAAGAGGAATATTATTTTTGGGAAGGGGGTGGAGAGGGGCGGGGCAGGACTCAAGGCTGTTAGAAAGACATATATTAAAAAACCCTTGAAGCTGCTCAGATACACATATCCACAGAAAATCCTGAGTGAATGATGCTCTTTATGTTAACAAGACTGACTGAGAACAGTGAGGGTAAGGCGAGACAGGGATGGGGTTTGCAAGTTCATTGTCTCTTATTTACCATATAGAAATCCCTTTGAGGCATTGGCCTTCTTTCATACCTGGCCACAGCTACTGGGACGAGTTCGATGAAGAGCTAGTGCACCACAAGTGCCTATACTTTCCTGGCCAGTCCATTACCTGATTAAAAATGAAACCTTTTTCAGGTTTCTCAGCTCACATCAATACACAGTGTAGCTTTTGGAACACAGGTAGCCTACCAAACCCAGATTAGTTTCCCTGTATTAATATATCTGCTACCAGACAAAGCAGTATTACCCATTGGCTGTCTGTCCCCAAGAGGTTTTCTGTAGTCTCTTCCCCACCACAGCTATAAATAATTCAGTCTGTAGTCTGTGTTGATCCTAGCCCATTTTGCTCTCTTCTGTAGTTATTTGGTGCCTGCTTATCACACATCTGCTTCCAATACCAGTTTCGACATACACCTCCAATTTCCCTTAGTGGCTGGTGCCTTCCTGCCACACAGGCGTTTCTTCCTGGGCTCATGTTGTTTCACAGCCTTCCTTCTCAGCCTTGAGGCCAGCCTGGACAGTCAGAAAAGATGAGGTAAGGTACTTTTTCCGTAGCTGATTCATTGCACATCATTATCAGGTAGGAAAGTCCGACTCAATCTGATATTTCTCCAGAAAAAAAAAAAATCAAGATAAAATCTTAGACGTGAATTGTCAAATTCACTCTGTCTGGATGGATGTCTGACTTATAATAAGAAGTGGAAAATGTGTAGTCAGAACAATGAAGAAAACCACATTAGGCAAAAATGAATAAGGTGCCAAGGGTCTTACATGAGGGCAAATCATAACCAGTGCTCAAAGTGCAATGGATGGGGATATTGAGTAATAGGAAGATAAAGATCTAAATACAGATATTTAACCTCTGAAGGCCTTCAAGGGGCTTGTTCTGTAGAAACTAGATTATAGCTATATAAAGCTTAGACATAAATGAACTCTGGCACTGTCAGAGGGCTTTTCTTTTCTCTCTCTTTTTTTTTTTTAAGGTTAAGTCACTTTATGAATACCAGTGAAAAATGAAGTCAGTTCAGTAGTAAGGTGAAGAGAAGGGAATGGAATGAATGCGGTGGTCATCTTTCCAAGAAGGCCATTAGAAAAAAGCTGTGTTGAGGTTAATTTCTTAAAAACTGAGGTTACAGTCTTTAAGTGAGTAATTCCAATGACCTTTATACAAGGAGAAGTTTTTGTATTCCCAGAGTAGTGAGATGCAGCAAACATCCCAAATGTTAAGCTTGCGGCTTAGTACAGAATATTTTCTCTGTATATGGTTAATTAGCCTTTGTTATCACAAACCCTCTCAGTGGCTCATTGACTGCAACGTGGCAGAATCAGTGGGCCTGTTAGTAGCGTTGTGTACAGCTCTGCATCCCGAGTGCCTCTGGCTGGATGTGGCACAAACTGAGCTAGTGCAGGTACATGGCCTTGCTGGTGGTCCCCGGCACAGCAGACGGAGAGGTCTTCTGATGCGTTGCTTCTTTGACAATTCGATCAAACTACAGAGGGGCTAAAAATGCACCAGCATCTGCAGAAAACAACACGGCAGTGTGAAAAAGTAGTAAAGGCATAAAGAAGATGAGTATCTCAAGAAGAACCATTAAACCAGAAATTTCTTTGGATGCTAACAGCTCCAATTTTACAAGCATGAAAAATATGGGTTGTACATTTTATCATCCTCCTAGCAGGCTCTACGTTTGTTGTTTGATATTTCTCAGCTGTAGAGCCTTAATCTGTATCAGGTGCTCTTTCTTTTCTCATAATAATATTGCTTTGCAGTAAAATAACAGAAGTTCATCTAATGGTCTATTCAAAACTCTCAGGTTTTGACTGTGAGCATTAGAGTTCTAAACATAAAAAAGGTTTAAAAATGGTAAAAAGTAGGTTTTCTGTAAAAAATATTCCAGCACCTATTGTTATTACTGAACATGGATATAAATATGGCTTTTCAATTCACCAGCTCGCTTGCTTGAAGGCACATACTGCAACCTCTCTGTGACAGTATTCCTATGTCAGTAGAAGTAAAGTGCATGGGCATCACTTTCTTTAGGGACAGCATGGTGGGGCTGGAAATGAAGTGATTCCCTATCATTTTGCCTTGTGAATTCCCTCGTGCTTGTAGAGATTCTCCTGCTTTCCGTTAATTTATGCAAAGTGCTGTTAAACAAATCACTACATATGAAGATAAGATAGCATAATGCACTAATATATTTTTGTTGTGATTCCGAAAATTACACAAAGTAATGGTATAGCTAATCTGTTATAATTTTTTAATTAAATATCATTTGTAATTACAAATTGATATTCCCAATCCAGTCTCTCTCATGCTGATATTCCGTTGTGTTTACTATCAAAAACTACACAGAATAATCTGCCTGGCACTACCCATATTCTATCTGTTGCCAGTTACATAATAATATTTTGATGCTGACTAATATGCACCATGAGGAACATGTAACAAAATGAAAATACAAAGCATGTAAAATTAGCAGCTGAAACTAGCACGTAAAAAAAGATATAACAGAAGTTTTGTGCCACAAACCTCTTAAAGATCAGCCCTGAAAAATACTGTAATTTTTATTTTCTTTAAAGGGTAGAATTTAGAATATTCAAGCAGGGTTCCAAATCTAACTCCAGACCCACCTCTCAGAGTACAGCAGAGTCTCTGACGCAGAGATGGTCCAGCTCTCAGGCCTACTGAAGTTTTAATAATTGTTGTACTTGTGCTGTCCAGTCTCTCTGCTTTTGTAGGTTGGGATGCCTGAAGCAGAACCTTAATGTTAGCAGATACGGAGCTACAAGGCATTTGGGTTCTTTTGGGCATCCAACACTAACAATTGGGGTTTTGCGCAGTGGATCTGTGTGGCCTTCCCCTTTTCCTGTTTAATAATATGTTGACTCCATCTGACATTTTCAGTCCTTCCTATTCAGACAGAATCTTTGTGTGGGATGGTCATAGATTTAAACACGAGCAGATGATTTCTCCCAAAGCTACAGTTTACATGCCAGAAGAGACAGGCCCCACAAAACACATACTGTATTTAGCAAGAAAAATAAACAAAATTACCTCTCAATTAACAAAATTACCTCTAAACTAACCAGAAATAACTGCTCTCTGGGTCTGGTTTAAGTGTCTGGGGGAGGAGGGAGAGGTAAGGTCTAGTTATCCTGAGAGCCACCCATATGCTCCACCACCTGGAAGGTGCAGAGCAAGGCAAGAGACTCAGAAAAGCTGCAGCACACGGACAGCTTTGCAGCTTGCTGAGACGGTGGCACATGCACACTCAGTCCTTAGAGGCGGCAGAAGAAATGTGATTTGTCCAGGCAGAGAGAAGAAACTATGCAATTCCTTGCCACCACCATTACAGGTTGGTAGGCATAGGGAAAAGCCTGCTCTCCCTTCTCCCACCCCAACCTGCAGGTAGATACTGCAGGCAAAAAGTAAAAATTACCTCAAATTATTTATTTTAATCCTTTTCATGTTGCAGATCTGAGGTTTTGAAAGTCCCCTTGCTCTGATTTTTGTCCAGTTAAAATACAGTGTATGAAATGAAAATCTCTTTGGTATTTTATTGGGTTTTTCTTAAGGAAAATGTGACCAATTTCCACCTCAAAACTCAGTTTGGAATCCCCTCCTGGAAGAAACATGAGGGCTATATAAATGGTCTTTGTAGTAGAAATAATCCTGTTCTTCCTGGGACAGTGGAACTATAATGTTCATGGATTTATTTTTCCATGCTTGTCTGAATTCTTAAATACAGGACTTATAAAATACATGCAACATACAGGATTTCTTATATCAAAATGCATTGCTCAATTTGTATCAGACATTTTACACCTTCTAAGCTGTTTGTATTGGTACTCAAATCCCATTTTTGGAGCTTGTATGACAAAACAACTGGCAGTTTACCAGTCGTGTTTTCACCTCAGCATCACAATTATCTATGGAGAGAGTGACCTGGTAAAACACATGGTGACATACTTAGAATGTGTCGCCTTGTTGGACTCAAATACAATTACAACGAACTGCCATGTGAGACATTGTTTCGGGTTTTTAAAGTTCAAAATGAAAGCACGGTGAAGATGAGCGTGTGCTTTGGTGGTGGTACTTTAAGAAAACTGGTCTAGAATTGTGAGGCTTTTTTTGCCCAGCTGGATGTTAACAGTGACCAAGTGACCTCCCCATTCTTCCTCTTCTGTCCTTGCCTGCTATCTTCTCTAGGGAAAACTCAGATGCCATAAGATCCATCCCTGATGCACTTTCTCCCTCTCCCACCATTCCCATCTCTATCGGCTGCCCCTCTGCTTCTTTATGAAGCGGTCCTCTTGTCCCGCCATCAGTCTCACACCCTTCTGCACCTCTTGTCCCCATCACTGTAGTCGTATTCACGTAGCTTCTAAGCAAGGCAAGCCTTGCTTTCAGTACTCACCGTGGACTCCTTAGTCACAACGCAAGAGAGACTTCCAGGCAGTGGGGAGAAGGAATGAATGAAGAGGCAGTTTGGGAATGGACAGGAAACAGAGGGAGGGATGTTTGGCTTCTAGTGGGAGAAAGAAAGAGACTACTAAGATCATCCTGATGGCCTTCACGTGCCTCTGATTTAAACCAAACTACTATACTGGAGGAAAGAAGGGCTTTTACATTGCTGGGGAAAAATGTGAGCTAATCTTGTAGTGTTTATCAGCCAAAAAAAGGGTAAAGGCAAACAATACATTGCAAAAGTATAGATATGATTATTCAATAGAAATTTGAGGAAATTATCCTAGCACAGCCCAAGAGACTAATGAGTCCATATTAAGAAAATGACACAGTGCAGGTCACCCTATTATAAAACAGGATATTACAGAAATGGAGAAGGTGCAGCTAAGGGCAAGCAGAGTGCCACGGCAATACAATGATCTTAGTTATTCAGAAAGGTTAGGGAAACAAGACCCATAGGCTAGGGAAAAGAATTAAGATTGAGATAGAGCCTCAGTGAAGTCTGCCAGAGTATTTTTCATGCAATAGGTAAAACAGCTTTGAAGACAATACCTACAAGAGGGTATCTGATCTTGTATCACTACAGGTCTTAAGGTACAAACCTGAGTAAGGGCACTGTCATTGAGATCCATTGGTTTGCTCAATGTGTAGTAAATAATACATAGAGTATAAGTAATGATAAAATGGATTTAAGTGGTTTAAAATATAGAGCCAATTAAATGGACATGGGTTTTCCCACTTCTGAAAGAATACCCGCACATTTTTATAACATCCCTTACAAATCTTTTTAAAACCTACGTGGTCTTATATCTAGCCAATCTCACAATCAAATTTGGCTTTAGGATAGGCCAAAAAAAGGAGTCAGAAAATGTTACATAAACTCAGAGAAGCGTTAAGCAGGGAGGCTTTGTGATGATGTTTGTATAATTCAGCTCTTTCCGAAATAATAATGTGATCCATTTTTTTAAAAATAATGTAGCAGACAATGCAGTACTGCACAAACATTGCATATTAATAGAGATTTAGTTGTAAACATCCTGTAGTATTGAGTCAACAATCAAAAAAAAAAGCCTACCCCATTTCTTCTTTGTCAGGCATGAAAGGATATTTTATTTAGTAAAAGATACTGCTGGTTTCATGCATTACAACAGTTGGGACTTTTTTGAACATAAAATCCTTCATGAGAATATTGATTAGTCCAGATTGTTTCCTACACCATTTAGAATTGCAACTGGTACTCACAGCAGGCTTTTAATATGTACTTTTTAAACACATCTATACATTGGAGCAATGGCAGTCTCCACTCAGTGGAGAATATCCATCAAGGACATAGATATGTAATCCTAGAAATACAGTGTCAGCCCAAAGGATAAGAGGTATTCAGCAAATTGTTTCAACATTCCCTTTTCACCAAGCAAGCTACATCCTTTGTCCTTGCTGGATCCCTCATAATTAGTCTCATCTTTCTGTAATATGCTCGAGCTACAGGGACTAAGTATGACCTCTGGTGTGGAGAGAATATATTTAATTTGTCTTTAAATTTTTTTTTTAATTTTACTAATATCATCAAATACAAAAAGCTTAATTTCTAAACTAAGTTTTAAAAGAGTGAATGTAATAGCACTGCTTTTAGAGAAAAACATTAGTTAGATTAATTCATATATTTAGTTGTTTCTGCAATTACTGGCAGGGGGGAAAAAACAGATTAAAAAGCATTAGCATTTCATTGTGTGCTTGGAAATTAGGTACCAGAAGGGTGTGGAAGTAGGTCTGAATAAGAGACAACTCATATGTTTGGGGAGAAAAAGTGATCACTTAAGAATCCATGGTGTGCATCTGAAAATCCCATTAGAGACTGTCAAGCTGCATTGGTCAGACAAAAAGAATATGAAATGGGACCAATTAATACCGATGCTGTTGAGTGCATGGCAATAGCTTCTAGTTCCTGATTTACAGAGGAGAATACAATTGAGTGGAAATGATTTTGATGCATTTGCAATTCTGGCTATAAGTCATATTGTGTATAAAGAGATCTAGCAACTACAGCGTAGCCTACAGCCCTTGATTCCCAGTCCAGAGTCTGGGATGATATTGTTGGTTCTGCCACTGATCTTTCTGATGACCTTGACCAGACCACTTCTCTCTGTAAATGTTTCATGTACTGCGTTGTGTTACGTCTAACTTGATTGTGAGCCTTCACAGTCTTCTGGAGAACACCTTTTTCACTGTGTTTGTACAGTCTGCAGCAGAATGAGCCTGTGATCTTCTCTAGGGAGAATTTAAATACCATAAAATCATGCAAGCAGCAGAAGGACCACAGCAAAGAAAGGGAGAAAATCAATGGGATTTGGGGATCAAGGAATTTTAAATTCAAGGAGTTTCAAGTATATAGTTTCCTTGCACTGGAGTAGCTCCTAATTTGATCCAAATTTTGATCTATTTGCTCAGCATGTTTCCACGTCCTCGAAACAATTTATTTGTGACAGTTACACATTTTTATAGATTAGGAGCAGAGAGCTTGAACAAACACTGAATGGTAGCTCCCTAGTACTACTGAAAACTGACATTCCTAGTTTTTAATTAAGGAGTAAATAGTATTCTACCTAAACAGAAGAAGTCTGATCTTCGGAACTGTGGAATCTTCCGCCAGAAACATGGTTCAGGAGCCTCTATTCTCAAGCATCTGCAAAAAGAAAGGATGTGCCAGTCCTCTTCGAGGCTGACTGGACCCTTCTCCACACCCTTTGTTCTCTCCATCGTTCTTTATTCTCCAGTGTGACCAAACATTTGGTCAGTGGTCGAAATTAAAACTCTGTGGGTCTCGAGGGGCCATTTGGCCAAAGATTATGGAGCCACAGGCACTGTCTTTGTATGTACAGTAAGTCTTTTGTACAGTCATTTCTGTTATTGTACTGTAGAGTAGGGAAGCCTTAGCTAAATAGTAATCTTGTTGAGACAGTAAGGTGCCCAATCCAGACCAATGGCTGGTGTATTAAACCTGTTCTTCAGCTGATTTTCAGCCAGCGAGTTCTCCCAAGCAGCCATCCCACTGGGATTTGTGCTGCTGTGGCTACAGGGCTGCCTGTCGTGGGCAGACTGCCTATTGTGCGTGCATTGCTCTCGCTCCTGCATGGGCGCTGCCATGCAAAATTCCTACGGGGTGGCACCTGGCAGAGCTGCGGGCCACAGCACAGGCGGCTTGGTAACTGAGGTTAAACCATACCACCTCCAAAGGGTTTAACTTTAATAACAGATAAGGAACCTTTTACTGAGGCAACACGTGCCATTTCTTTCATTTATCCTCTCTTTTTGGAGGGCTAGTGGTTTAGGAGCAGAGTTACATCTAGACTTTAATTAACCAGCCAGTAAAGCATTTTCCTACACACTAGCAAAAGTGTGTTCAGGGAGAGCAAGCCAAATGGAACGAAACCCAAAGTGCAAGGAGCGATATCCCAACAGGCTTTTCCCCCTATTTATAGCTGCGTCTGTTGACTCGTCACTACAATAGGACAAAAGATCTTTTTGTTCTTGACTTATTAATACAGAAGAAAAAGAGATTTATATGCTATCTGGTTAAAAAATACTCTAGCATTTATCAGCCACCAGCAACTTTTGAATTCTCTACTGAGAAATAGTTTAGTAGACTGAATTTATCTCTTATTCAACACTAAGAGTAGCCTAGGAGAACCTAGAAGCAGTTAGGATATGTGAAAGACTAATTTTTGCATTAACTGGTCTCAGGTGATGATCAGCCAGATAGTCTACAAGCACTTTGGTAAAGAAAAATTAAACTCTGATGACTATATGATCAGACATCATGCTCTTTCTGCTTGGCTAGTTAACATCCTATTTTCAGTGCATAAATTCTACATGGTACCCTTTAAAATGCACTCAGAGGCATGTAACATCCACTCTTCCCTCTTTTCCCCATGTTTATGGACCGTCTTGTTGATTCTAAACAGAGTTTCTTCCAGCTGAAGTGAAACAAGATCAGTTTAGAAGAGTGAAAAACACAATGCGGTTCCAGTCATCAGAGAAGAGCTTTAGAACTCACTAGTGGGCAGAGTGGTGTATTCTGGCTTCTGCCACCCGCACGAGCCTGTGTTTTGCACACACAATTTATAGCCACAAGGTTTGGTGCTTGGACTTAGGGTTTTGGCAACTCATTAAGTTTCTTGTATGCATGTGAGAGCCTATTTACACTTCCAACAGGTGGGCCTTGTTCCTCTCAACTGGTAACTCCACTGAACAGCAGCAATAAAAAGCCAAACCACGTAAACTTATAGCCCAAAACACCAAACAGATAAACCGTATTATTTTCAAATGTAATGCTCTCATCTTATAAAGGAGGTTGTATTGTCTTGCAATATCAAAGAAAACAACAGCATGACCGGTCACAACAGCACAAGTGCCCGGGTCTCAGGGCAGGGCCACCTACATCAGCATGCACATGCGTTTTCAGCCTTACCGGGCAGCTAATTGGGTGCAGACTTGAAAATGTCTGACTGTAAGGTGTCACCCTCCACTTCTTGCACATTTAATGAAGGAACACAGTTAATCACTTTCCAAATAGTCTTTCTTTTGACTTTTAACTTTCTTTTCTAAGCAAAGCTTAATGGAGTGAACGAATGTTAAGCAACTGAAAAGTTAAAAATGTGACGATTGTGAGATGGTTACGAAAAACACAGTCAAAATGAAATCCCAATACAATAAATAATGCAATAAATAAAACAAAGCTATGTGATCAAAAGAAAAGCAACTACAACTAAAACAAACCTCTCTGCCTCATTGCCACGTCATGATTTTTCTCTCATGGTGTAGATTTGTCACACATACGTGAGTATATCTTCATTGTCTGTAATCACACGATACTGATTCACTTCAACTTGAGGATCTAGGTCGTGGTCTTCCTAATTATCTAATCGCTAGTCCTTTCCTGTATAGAAAGCTACTGTCTGAGTTATGTTGGACGCAAAGACTGAAAAATGTAGTGTTTTGGAAGTGAAAAATAGCATGCAGTCCTTGCCCACCCACTCCATTGTGCCTGATTTTGCTTTTCCTGTATTCTTTACCTATTTTGCTGTCATTTGGGCTGATGAACTGAATAACATTGGAGCAACAAAAAATCCATCCCTTTTTTAATTGCATTTTCAGGCAGAATATATATTAGTGATAGAATTTCTGTTTCAGTGAAAGGGAAGAAAGCTGTTACGATCTCGCTGCACAAAGGGAAAGAAGTTATATATAGACGGTGTATGCTAATGACTAGGAGGTGTTGATTAGCGTCATACTTTTATTTCACACAAATGTGTGTGAACCTTTCATAACAGAATTTGCCTCATTTATGCATTTGTTTATTAAGGTGAAACACTCAGCCTAAGTCAAATGAACTTTAATCCCGTCTCATAGCCTTGCCGGGCAGGGCAGGTGAATTTGGAATCGCTTCCTCCTCCCCTTCCCCTTCACCTCAGCCCCTGCCACCTGCCTGCCTGCTGGACATTACACTGTGCATTTTACTACCTATTAAAATAAGCACCTTTAGACTAAGCAGTCTGAGTGTTGCTCAGGTCTCCACCAGCCCAGTGGGGTACAGGCTGATGACTTGGCAGATGGCCCTTCATCCTCAGCAGTCAGCAGAAGGCTGAGCTGATCGGTAGCTCTGGAGCAGCCAGAGAAGAGAAGCATCAGAATAACTCAAGGAGATAAACCATTGGGTTGCTGAGGGAAAAGGCAGGCCAGTCAGGTTTGGCAAGTATTTGACAAAGGTGGGCTTTTGCAATAGCTCTGTTTTTGCATATGAAGTAAACCTGCCATCTCGGCTCTACTTCATGCCTGCTCAAGCTGAGTTTGTTTCTATAATGGCAGGGAAAGGCTTTTCAGAGGTAGATCTGAGAGACAGCTGGAGTAGCTGGGGAAAGGAATTCCTCTCCTTGAGCTTAAGTGGGCAACTGTGTTCGGTAATGGGTATTTTAGAAGAAATGTGTGGTTCCGCATGCTTGTTTATGCTGTGCTGAAGATTCTGTTATTGCTTTTGTTGGTGGATAATTTCATTTGACAAAGTGCTGTGGATTCATCTTTATGTATGAATATACAAGTACAGAGTGGGAAGCATAAAAATATAATACAGAACTGAACATGCAGAGTCACAGCGCACAAATTCGAACATTCAGCAGTGTGAAAACGCCAGGATAGATGATCTTAATTTTTGGTAGTACCTCTGTACTTGAAAAGCTTTAGCTTTTGTTCATGATGAAAAACATCAGGAAATCAAACTCACTGAAGAACAGGCTAAACATTGTTTCAAAAATTTGGTTGCATGAGAAAGACTATATCGCTCACACTCAGCCAATATTCCTGTGAACGTGTAATGTGTGGTCAATGTCTGAATTTTCCATTTTAAATTTTCCTGTGTTGTTAAGGAGTAAAATGAAGTCTTTCTCTAGCGCACACCTCTGCCTGGGATAAGTTAGCACTGGTACAACAGGACATGGGGCAGCGTGAAATGCTGCCGCCCCGCAAATCCTTGATAACTCCCAGCAAGTTTTAACAGATACTGGTTACTTTGGTTTTTTTAAGTTACTAGTTTTTGGAATACACTGTAATTCTTGAGAACTCACCTGACACCTGAAGAAAAAAGACATAATGAAAACGCAAAAAGCTTTTGTGTTTGGTGATTCCAGTATTTCTTTCCTGAAACATTTTCATGAATATGATAATACCATCTGACGAAGGAGCAGAGCAAAAACTCACAATGTGATTAGAAGTTTTTCTTTTTTTTTTTAGGTTCTCAGGTAAATGAAATTTCTTCTGGTTCATGGTCTTAATTAATTGGTCCTACTGACTTCACTCATCTCCGAATGCCACTTCCGATTTCTCCCTCCTGTGGTCGCTGCTTGGTCTCCAAGATCTGGCTTTTCTTCTCTACTGGACTTTATAGCTTTCTTCTACTATTTGAAATTATTCAATCATCTGCAGTCTCTTCCCGTCTGATTAATTTAACAAGTATCCCACCTCCTGACAGGGGGAGAGATACGCGAGTTCACGTCCACTCTGAATTAACGCTGTAACTAGACGTGCTGTTGTCCCATAATCACTAGAAATCACCGCGTTGGGATGTCTGTGTTACACATTCCAGTAATCAATAAGATAATGTTATTATTTCTTACCTTAAAGAATATAAAAGTTGAATTAAATTCTGAAAGGATTACTACAGATTTCAAGTAAGATGTATCCACTTCTCAACAAACAAAATTACATGAACTGGCCTGTGAAGCGTAAGAAGTACCTTGTGGTGGAACTTGGAACAGCTTCTTAAATAGCATAAACTAGGGAAAAATAGAACAAGTCTTGAGACAAGAATCCTACCAAATTTCAGAAATCGCTTTAACTTTATACATAAAACCTGTTGGGCTTTTTTCCCATCTGAGCACATATTTAAAGAAACAAGATAGCAGAAATAGAATTAAAGGAGATTTACAGAAGAAAATCCATACAGGAATGATGTCGTGAAACCAAGTGGAAGGTACAGCTGGTGGCTGGAGAACCCCTACCACTGCCCCAGGACTCTGGCTCGGGTTGAGGGAAGTCCTCCGTTCAGTGGCCATAGGTACCCACAGGTGGACCCCAGCATCTGCTGAATCTCATTAACTACCACGTGTTTCTGCACGATATAGACGTTTACCTGTCGGTTATGAGTTGTGGGCTCAGGGGTAATGATGATACGGCAATAAAATACCCTTCCTTCACTAAAACACTTGGGTTATTACTAAGCTCAGAAAATAAAAATAGGATAAAATGTATGTATGGCATAAATAGCCAATTTCAGTGCCTGCCCTATATTCTTGTACAATAAACAACAAACAGTCCTGAAATAAAATCCATAGATCTGGCTGTTATATGAAGTACAGATTTCCCCTCTACACTGTACCGGATCTAACTATTCATTTTACAGGAGAGGAGGAATATGACAAAAGGAATCAACAGAAAGACCTTGAAAATCTTAATCTATTTTTCCTTTCTCAGTACAACACTTTAAAGGCAGGAAAGATGCTACTGAAATACAAAATGAACCATAACGCTAGGCAGTGTTGCTTGATCTTGTTTTGATTCAGATCCACACAAGACAAGTTATTATAAAGCTACTTATATGTTTACTGTATTTAAAAAGATATAATCTTCGTGTGATAGGGGCTAAGGGGAAAAATGAGATAATACGACAATGTTCATATGGAGAATATGAGAAAATCTGTTAAAATTTATAAGCATACAAAACATTACAGCACAGCTTTCCTTTTGTCAGAGATTTGCTGTAAAAATGAGAAAAATATATCAATGCTCTAGGCTTCGGTAAATATCACCCATGCTCACTTGCCTGTAATAGGTGTTCTAGACCTCAGACAGCTTGGAGGCCATAAGACCCTGCTGAAAAGCCGCACTGACCACACGATTACTAATACAAGTGGTATTTAAAAGAAAGAAATTTTACCTTTTATTTTTGCCGCAGCTTCAATTTGACATCGATGAAGAGAATCTAATGAGAATATTAGCTTTTGATACAGGAACTTAAAAATGTTAACCTTTAGTGGTATTTTGTCCCTGTTTTCTCACATAAATTTTACTACCTCTTGATTTCCACATCCTGATCTAAGGCACTTTCATTTAGCCACAGACCATGGCTACGCCATGAGAGGCAAACTTCACTTTGATATATTTGTTGACATATTAGTTTATTTGGCCCCATACTACAAGGTTGCCTATTTACAGAGGTCTTTAAAAATCTTACCTAAATAAGGAGTATCCACTGAAATTATTTAGAGCCACACTGTGCTTTTGATCTGTATGAAGTTTCCACAGATTTTAATGGTGTTTCAGGCACAGGCTGTTAAACTGGACTGTAACAATAAATGCATCCCTTATTTTTACTGCTTGACTACACAATGGACAAAAAATCCTTATTACCATTCTTAAAAGTTTAGAAAAAAAAAGATATTTATGTTTTAGACTAGCAGCTTTTCCTCCCCCCTACTTCCCTGCCCAATATTAATTTCTTGCTCATTTGTTCTCCGTTATGAATTTTTTACTTTGGATTCAGTCTTCAATTGCTTCAAGAAGGAATGGTAAAACTTGCAAAATAATATTTTCATTTCTAGTACTATTAGTCAGATTGTCTGTCTTGTTATTTGCTGGCCCAGCCTTTACACTGCTTAGAAGAACAAATATGGCAAGGTTTTCAGCAACATCCTGCTAACACATACAGCCTTTTCTATAACTGGGGCCCATTAATTTTTCTTGGTTTGTTTTCTTCAGTTTCCATGGATGAGTTTTAGCTTCTCATGTTTCTCAGAGATTTAACACTGACACATTCATCATTTTGTATTTATCATCTCTCAGATATGTAATTAAAGTTAAAATGTATCTTTTAAGAAATATGCTGTAAATTACTTTTGACAGTCTGCTAGGGGACACCTAGACAACATTTCTCATATGCACACTTGTGGAGAGAGCAAATAACTGACATTTCTTTACATTCGCCTAAGCTCACAATATTCTTGTTATTTATGCATACTTAATTATAAGTAAAAATGAAGTCTGAAGGAGGGCGGCTGTTGATTTTAGGGTCCTTTTTTCGAATTGTGAAAGGATGTAGGAGCTCAAGGAAGTCCCCCGAGTGAATGGGCCATGTGACGAATTTTCCATTGATTCCCCTTGACTTTTCTGCCCCACAGACATTATACTTCTGTAATAAATCTCAAACCCAAGCTCTGCTGTCCAGTTGCACTAAGGAAGGCCCAGACTGCAGTAAAAATACCGCTTTTCCTTTATGTAAATTGTTAGGAGAATACAAATCAAAGAACTGTCACAGAGAAATTTACTCCCCTACAATGAGAGGAAACTTATAGCAGCTTTCTCCTCAGGACTGTACCGACAGGGCTGGAGATGCAACTGAAGATTGACAAGATTTGAGCAACAGGTCGTAACGCCGTGTCCTCCGTCTGCATATTGCACAGTGATTCTCACCAGGTTGTTCAAACAGAGTCGGAC
>NC_087513.1:29218354-29243354 GCF_963921805.1 Phalacrocorax carbo
TTGAAGAGAACTTCTGAACTCCATTTTGGATATTTTCTTCAGAATTGTGACTAAGTTTTTGATGGAAGTCTTCAGTGCTTTTAATCATGATGTAATACCGTATTAATCACTTCCAAATGCTGTAACACTATTATTACAATATTCTGCCCCCTATGTTGCTCCCAAGAAATTGCACTTTGTGCACCTGTATACCTAGCATATTCCTTCATCCATGGTGTCCCTCAAGGGACTGTACTGGGACCAATATTTTTTATCTTCATCAATGACATAGCCAGTGGGATTGAGTGCATCTGCAGCAAGTTTGCAGATGACACCCAGCTGAGTGGTCCAGTTGATTCACTGGAGGGAAGGGAGGCCACCCAGGGGAACCTTGACAGGCTTGAGGAGTAGGCCCATATGAACCTGAGGAAGTTCAGTAAGGCCAAGCATGAGGCCCTGCACCTGGGTCAGGGCAAGCCCCAGTATCAATACAGACGGGGATGAAGGGATTGAGAGCAGCCCTGCAGAGGAGAACCTGGGATACTGATGGATGAAGAATCGGACATGAGCTGGCAACGTGTACTTGTCACCCAGAAGGCAAATCTATCCTGAGCTGCATAAAAAGAAGCATGGCCATCAGGTTGAGGGCTGTGATTCTTCCCCTCTGCTCTCATGAGACCCTACCTGGAGTATAGCCAGCCCTGGGGTCCCCAGTACCAGACAGACATGGACCTGTTAGAGCAGGTCCAGAGAAGGGCCACAAAAATGGCTGGAGGGCTGGAACATCTCTCCTACAAAGAAAGGCTGAGAGAGTTGGGGTTGTTCAGCCTGGAGAAGAGAAGGATCCGTGGAGACCTTACTGCAGCATTTCAGTGCTTAAAGGGGGCTTATAAGAAAGATGGGGACTTCTTAACCTGGCCTGTAGTGACAGAACAAGGGGTAACATTTTTAAACGTGAGAAGGGCAGGTTTAGATTGGACATAAGGAAGAAATCTTCGACAATGAGGGTGGTGAGACACTGAAACAGGTTGCCCAGAGATGTTGTGGATGCCCCATCATTGGAAGTGTTTGAAGTCAGGTTGGATGGAGCTTTCAGCAGCCTGATCTAATGAAGGATATTCCTGCCCAGGGCAGGGGGGCTGAACTAGATGATCTTTAAATGTCTCTTCCAACCCAAACCATTCTGTGATTAATTGCTATGCTTTCATTTCCACACTTAAAAAAATCTGACTACAGACTTTTATTTTTTACCAAATAAGGTCAGTTCCTTTAAGGGTGGTGTCCAGGTTGTTTTTATTAGATTTCTGTGGTTGAAGTGCAGCCACTGTACAAACAGGGAGGATAAGAAGAAATATCCATTAAAAATGCACTACACATTAAGATACTACTTCTTCTTGTGATGTAATTTTTTAGTACTAAGGACCTATTTTTTTGCAAGGACAGTTCAAAGATTACTTTGATGTCTAATCTGTGGAAGAATTAATAGCTTAGAAAACTAATTAGGACAGAAAATGTTCATTTTTGTCAATTATACTTTCTTCCAGATCAACAGTAATCAAGACCAAAATCAAGCAGTTCGGTTGTCCATGCAAAAATAAATTTCATAGGCTTTTCTGCCAGCAGCTTAAAAGTATGGCTCGTAGAAAATACTGACGTACAAACACCTCCTTCTGGAAGCGTAAGCACAAGGAATAACACATAGGCTCTTGAAACTAACATTTCTCTGAACTCTAGAGTTCGTTTTTCAAAATCAAAGGTTGAAAGGCAAAGTTGAGGCACGTTGGTTAAAGATGTAAAGGGTCTTACATTTATAGTATTTTACGTATATTCTGAGGAGGAAGCAACAGTACAAAATATATATGAAAACCAAAACCCTTATTCTTTTCTTTTCCATAAGCAAAACAAGATTTCAACAATCATCTTAAATTGCTCAATATATTCTTATCTTGAAGAGTTTCAGTATAGTATAAGATATATATATCCCAAGACAATATTAATGTTGGTATTTGTATATAACTAACATGAAAATGTGTATGTGTGTGTTTCAACCGACAGATATATATTTAAAGTATTTATTTGAAAAATTCTACACTACCATTTTGTTATACAATTGAAGCAGTGTGCTATGAAGAAATTCCGATGTGAAGTGCTGAGTATTTAAACATAAATTCTGAAGAAATTTCTATATATGCTATGTCCTTTTATTAATAACCATGCTACTCAAACCTAAAAACAGGTCATAGCTTAGTGATTTCTTAACTGAACTTACTTATCTACTACATAATTGGAATCTGAATTCTAACAGATTAGCACGATTCCTTGATGGACCAATCCTAGGTTGAGAACTAGTCAGTATTTTATTAATAACATAGAAGATACAATAGTTATTAACTTCATGGATATCAACAAAATGGGAGGTAATGCAAGCACATTGGTGAAGATCATGAGATTTCAAATAGTGGTAACTTGAGAAAATCCAGGCAGAGATTTAGAAAAAAATTGTTATATGAAGAAAGGCTGAAAGAAGGGTGTCTTAGGTTATAGAAAGAGCAACAGGTCAGATGCTGGTACAGACAGTGAAGCACTGTTTGAGGAGCCTTGGAGACCCCATCCTTGGGGATCTTTATGAAGAGATTAGACACATCTGTGAGAAGCGAGTTCAGTCACTGCTAACTCTTTGGTAGAATAAAGGGATGACAGAGTCATCTCTTAGCAAGTATTATTACTACATCATGCCCAAATGTCCTCATCAAAATGGCTGTCTCCTATTAAACAGGTGCTGTAAACTACAACTCTACCTGAGCTCAGGACTAACAATGCAGTGTAACAAACAGGAGGTAAAGAGATGCCTGCAACAGCGGCAAAAATAAAATATGGCAATGCTAAATTAGTTCAAAGAACTTTTTCGTAAAGCTACAAACAAACAAACATACTAATTTCCATGGCTCACTTTCTTTACAATTGGTGGATCTACTGTTAAAAAAGAAAATTTTCCTCATACCCCAGCACTTTGTAAATGAAACTCTCTGTGAGGGACCTTTGTAAAATAAAAGAAGGATTCTAATAACTTGCAGAGCTGCCTGCTCATCTCAACACATTACCTCTTCCTTGCACATAGGTCACAAAACACAAAGTTCCTCTGTCTCTGCAGCTGCCTCAAACATTCACTCTTCCACATGCTTTACAGCTTTACGTGGAGATTTTTCTCTCAATCCTGCAACTGGCAAACTACAGCTTCACGTTCTCATGTTCTCAGATGTATACTATATCCTTAAAGACATCATCATTTGTAACATTTAACTGGAACAACTGCCAGGTGCCAGGAGACAGGTAACAGTTGCTGGACACTTAGAGAGGCCTCATGAAGACTGTTCATAGGCTGCTAGAGAAGAGCTTTGAGGCTTCAAAGGAAAAAGAAAGATAACAGGACAGGCAGCTGAGGGATAAATATATACTGGGAAGGAATGTATAAAGTAACTTCCAAATATTTAGAGATGAAGCCAAATTCCCAAAGCCTATAATAACTCGTCTGATACAAGGTGAACCTGTCTTTTGAGTTTTGCACAAGATTAGCCTGATCCTGCCTTGGGAAAACTTGTTTAGTATAATAGCTACTAAAATCCTGCTAAAATCTAGGCAACGGCAATAAAACAAGTGTTACATTCAACTTCTAAACATTAGAACGTATGCTGTTGCTGACAAGAAAACAACCAGATCTTATAACCAAGTACATGATTTCTTAATTAAATTGAGTTGAGCTGGTGTCAACAAGGAGAGAAGATACTTGATACAATATTCTCAATTATGGATAGCATGTTTTCTACAGAGATTTCATGTCACATCAGCTTTAATGTTAGGGGATACTGAATCCAGCAAAACAGCAGAGAGAACGCAGGACAACAAAATATAAATAATTACAATAAACAAGGTTTGGATTTGTTTAGTAAAAACAGTGCTCATTCCAGGCTTTGAATGGAAAATACAAATTTTCTTTGGAAAAAATACAAAGTCGGACAATGCCTTTTATAACCATCAGCACTGAGTAACTACAGCACTTCCCTTCCTCTGAAACAGAGATTTAACAATTTAAGTTTCCCTGTGTTTCTTTCATCCAATTCTATGGAAGGAGAAAAAAAGACCTAGTTAATTTCTCATTTGTATACATAAAAAAGAAAAAAAATACAAGGGGTTCATTGTTTAATTCTGAAAGCCACTGGGGAAGTGCCACAACCCCTCCAGGATCCCCAGTGGAACAAATCCCACACTTTAGATCTGGGCCCTCTAAACATTGTTACCCATATCCACCCGAAGTCTAATGCTCTGCTAAAATCATTTAACGGAAAGTGCTGTGGGATGTCATGATGGAGAGAGATGAAGTCTCTCAGACAGTTAAGTCAATGTAATGACTGGCACTGAAAAGATTTTGCTCTTGGCTTTGTATTAAAGAGGTGCTAGATGTTGAGAGAGAAAAGCTGCCTATGTCTATGTGCTTACTGTGAGCTTTGTGGCCAAGTGTATGGTCTGCAGCAAGTCATGTAATTTTTTAAAGATCTTTCAGTGCATTTTTATTCCACATAGGGGTTACAATAATCAGTCTAAAATCATGCAAGTGTGATTTTTTTTGCTGGGTTGCAGCTGAAAGTATTTTGTATTGCTATGGTGACTTAGGCACCTAGTAACACTAGGGAGTGTTTTACTTTGGTATTCAGTGGCACAAAGGGCAATAAATTAGATCATGTCTTGAAGTCCCTCCCAGGCTTATTTTCTATGAGACTTTAATTTTGATACTATTGACTCACTAGCTTTCCTAGTGACTTCATGTAGAAGTATATAAAGATGATGAATTTTCTGGAACTCAGCTGAAGAAAGCTTTCCCAAGGGAATCTTTGGGACTGCAGAATTTCTAAGCCATATGTGGTATGACAACCTATGTTGATTATTTCTTTTAAGATTTTGTTTGCCTGTTGAATTAATAAAGATTTTTTTAATTTTTTTTTTTTAAAAAAGGTAGCTGCCAGACAACTTTAACCATTTCCCAAACCAAATGATGTACAGTTCGATGCATTCTTCCTCACAATTCTGTAGACAGCCTTAAGCCTACAAACATTACATCTTCAAAACCAGTTGGTTAGTATGCAGATATTTTTCCAGCTGTACTATTTCTCCACTATCTTTACTTCCATTACATCAACTATATGTAATTGACTAAGTGTATGAAAAGACCAAAACAGAACATACTTGTGTTACACAGTATCTTTTATAGAACTCCACATCTCCAGTGTAACTTTTTAGGTTAGACACTTGCAATTTTTATTTATATTTTTACTTATTACCCACACTGCCCTCAATTCTTTAATGCTGTAGGCGTTGTGAACTACATGTGCAATTTTGATTCAGCTGCACAAAGTGTTCCAGGTATACTTTGGGAAAAGATTAAAAAGATCCACATCTACAGGATTCTTCAAACTGTGGAACTCTGAACATTTTTTTGTCCAAGTCAACAAGGTAAGCTACTAAAACAAAAAGATCACTGCGGCCAAACTAATTCTTTCTGTATATTTCTATATTTTAGTACCTGAAGAATATTTTTAATCTCTATTTTTAGCTGAAGCATCTTGGCTTTCTGAAGACTTTTCTGTGTTAACACCTAACATTATATAAACTATTTTCCTAGTTTAATCTCTTCAAACACACATTATTTGCAAATTTTATTTCTCTCTGGCCTAGTATTTTTAAAGCTCTGACTTTCTTTGGACTTTTCTACAGAAATATTTTTCACCAAATATTATTTGGCAAAATGATAATCACTGTATTACAAATGTAGTAATTGACCTGTTTGTTCTTTCCCTCTCCCCCCTCCCCCCTTTTTTTTATAGTAGATCTGGACCAGTATTTCCTCAGGAAGAGCTGTGTTTCATCTTGCCAGTACAGCTCTAGGTCTGTAGGATATTCTACAGCAGTTTAAAAAGAAAAGCTCTTATTTCCAATCCACTGTTTCAGATCTAGAATTTTTATATTTATGCCTTGGTAGGCAAACGGAGACAAATCCTCAAATCCTACAGTATTTTCAATATATCTAATTCTATTACTTTGTCTCTTTACAATTTCACGCTATTATAAAAAGTTTATTATTTTTCTTAAGTAGAAGTGAATTGTTTATTGACGTGAATATGTACAGCCATTTAGGGAGATACTAATCCAAATATTGAGAAAGGGAAGAAAGCGTATTAGATGAGTAATTAAATACAAATTCAGTAATGCTACAACTGTCACAGAATCCATTATTATTTTTCCTTGAACATCAGGAATCACTTCCCCCATGTTTTTATCACATATACTGAAACGCTGAAGAAGTGCTATTATTTCTAGATAAAATAATGCCTATATGCAAATCTCTTGCTTGAAGCAAGAAAGGGAAGAAGGTCCTATTGTCACATATACTTGTCAGGCAGCTGAGTGTGTGCTACCTCATCTCACTAAGGAATGTGAAGCTTCACTAAGGAGTGAAGCTACAACATCCTGGTGGAAGATGACTGGAAATGTGATGCCTACAGAAGCACTGCTCCTCAGTGAGGGTGTTTCTGGATGTGCTTTGCCAACCTGCCACTTTCAAATTACGCCCTTCCACCCTGGGCCCTCCAAGAGAGAGAGAAAAACGGAAGTAGCAACCTTTTCAGCTCTTAAATGCAACACTGAAGCACAAAAAATACTTTCTAAATATACTTTTTTTCATATCTATCATCTTAGCCATCACTAAGGATTTCAAGTCTACTGTGGTGGAGCTGGGAGTTGCACTGACTTGGTGATGGAAAGCAGAGGCAACAGCCCTAGCCAGCAGGCACTCCTATGGACTCTGACAGGAGATAAGAGAGCACTGGAATAATTAATTAGGCCACTAAATTTTGTCTTCTTGAGTTCATCACTAGAGAAGATGGCGTAAGATGGAATTAATGATCAATGGTCACAAAGTGCCTCGGGTGCATCAAGTAAGGCGTAGGGGCAAGCAAGAATGAGATTGCGTAAGTCTATTATTGCTTTTACAACCTCCAAGACTAGGGACCTGCTTTCCTATTTATAATAGGTATTGATATAATCTTATCAGTCACTGTAAAAGAAACTAGTGTTCTTCATGCCTTCCCTTCAATTATTTTAAGATAAAAGGTAGGTGAGTCCCTCTGGGAAAAAAATTAATAGATGACAAACCCCATCATTACCAACTGCACAAAACTGGTCTTGCAAACACAGCTTTTGTTTCGTGATATCTGAAAAAAATGTAAACTCAGTTGTTGCTATTTGTAAGACCCATCCTTTCAGTGAGTACCTGATATGACTTCACTGGTATCTGTAAAAATCCAGCGCATCTTTCTCCTTGAGCTTGGTGGCTTCTGCTCACTCTCTCATTGTTTTGTCTATATGGAAACATACTCTAGGACGACGGGATAATTCAAAGGGGCCTCAGGAGGTCTCTAGGTCAACCTCCTGCCTAAAGAAGGCACAGCTATAAGGTCAGATCAGGTTGCTCAGGGTTTTTACCCAGTTGGGTCTTAAAAACCTCCAAGGATGTAAACTATACAATTTCCTTGGCAACTGCCCCACTCGTTGTCTGACTTTCCTCGTGAGGAAAAAATTCTCTTTATAACCAGCCTGAATCTCTCATTTTAACTTATACCCTCTGTCTCTCAGTCTACCACCACAGTGAAGAGCCTGTCCCCATCTACTTGCTAATCTCCCTGTAGATACTAAGGGTCAGGTCCCCCCCAAAGCTGCCTCTCCTCCAGGCTGATCAAGCTCAGCTCCCTCAGCCTCTCCTCACAGAGCAATTGCTTCTGCTTCCGATCATCTCTGTGACATTTTGCTGAACTTAGTCCAGTTTACTGCTCTATTTTTCACAGCTGAGGTACCAAAACTGGACACAGTATTCCAGGTGTGGTCTAATGAGTGCTGAGAAGGGGGGATAATACTTTCCCTCAGTCTCTTGGCCCTCTCTGTGCTTAATATAGCCCAGGACACTGTTGACCTCAGCTGCCAGGGCACCCTGCTGGCTCATGCTCAAATAGCTCTCTGCCAATACCCCCAAGGCCCTTCTCAGCAAAGCAGCTCCCCAGCCAGGCCATCCTAGTGTGCATCATTGCAAGGGTATCTCCCTTCCTCAGTGCAGGGCATGACATCTCATAAAAGTTCCTCTTGGCCCAGTCCTTCAGTGCATGCAGGTCCTCTGAATGGCTATGCTATCCTTATGCATATCAACTGTTCCTCTAATGTTATGTCATCTGCAAACCTGATGAGAAAGAGGTCCATCCTCCAGGACATAAATAAACATGTTAAATAGGATAGGTCCCAGCATATTCTTATGTCCCAGGAGAAAACAGGGAATACTGAGGTATTGCAAATGGAAGATCAGGGTAAAAGGCAAGAAAAATTATTAATTGGATGTGAAGATCTAGCATGAACATGGCAGAGGGAAGCTATTCTGAGTGCATATGTGCCTCTAGTATCAGAGGGGAGGCAGACAGCAGGAAGATACTGTTATCTGAAAATTTGAACTAAGTGAACACATGGTGCTATTTTAAAGAGTAGAATATGCCACAAGCAATATATGGTGTCTGAAAAGGAAGTACAAAGGATTAAGGCAGCAGTTTAATGCCAAAAATCCCAGAAGAAAAAACAGGTGATTTTATCTGTATCTTTTGGATTTTAGGGGAATATAGATAGCGGAAAATATTAAGATATGACACCTTTATTAACAAAAAAACCAAAAACCAACCCACAAACCTTTTAAAAAATCACTTAGAAACTTATTGGTTAACAGGGCATTCCAATTAGTCCTGCCTCAACTCAGAAATATCTTCTTGCTTGTATTTGCATAGATAAAGAAGTTCTGGATTTCAACACCAGCAATTTTGCTAATGTTGGAGACTACTAAGACTGTACAAATTTTGAAACATCTAATAAGAACATTTCAGATGTGGTAGAACTTATTTGGAAAAAAAAGATTTTAATGAACTAAAATTGAGAAATGCGGCTGTAAGCAGTCACAAGAAATATCAGATGGACTTTAGGAGTGATTAGGAGTGACTGAAGGCAGAATAAGAAATGAGGGAAAGCCAAAGACATGAAGACAAATGGTTTCCTGGGATGAAATCCAGGTCTTATTTAAATCAATGGCAAAATTCCCCTTGACTTGATTAGGGCCAAGATTTCACTTGTGAAGTTTATTCACAGCAGAAGATATAAGTGAAATATGCAATGCATCTGACAGAACGCTTGGGGAGAAGGGGGAATAACCAAAGGTGGTACACATAGTGAACCGCATATTTTTCTACTAGACAAATGAGGTGGAATAACAAGTATATAGAAGACCACTAACTTTACTTGTCCTACGAGGCTTCTAAGAATAATACAACAGCAAACAAGGAGATGTGATGGATGTATTTTAATTTGCAAATTCCTGTGAGAAACTTCAAAAATCTAACTCATACTTAAATTAGATGTAAAGATTTACTAGTAATGAAACTAGTTAAATGAAGAAAGAAAAAATTATTTCACATCGTGGAGGTAGGTTAAGAGCGAGAATTCTCTACGATGCTACAGTTGATTTCTATTTTGAATATAATTATGAATACACCAGAAGATATAAAAGGAGGGAACAACACAATATATTTAGATTAGTCATATATAAAATTAACTGTGAAAAAATAACAAAGCTGACAGTCAAACACGGAGATCAATTTCTTGTTGACAAATAAAAGAAAGAAAATAAGCTACCCACATACATTTATCTACTGTAACCACTTGGGAAATATGTTCTTAATAATCCTTCAATAGTGCCTCTGCTTAAGAAGTAAAAAACCAGTATCTTAGACTAATTAGGAGAGAATAATGACAGTGACAATAATATAAAGCATATTTATGTATTTATAGCAGGCCTTCACTTCAACTAGTATGTTCGATGTACTTGAGTATCTTTTAGCTATTACTCACTCATCTCAAAAACAATATAGCAGAATCCAGAAAAGAACAACAGAAGTGACCTATGGCATGGTAAACACATCTGTAGGAGGAAACATTAAAAATTACAGGAGTACTTTAAGTTTATTTCATTTAGCTGTCACTGAAGTTAACACAACAGCAGCAGCAGCTTGGAGATATGAGTAAAAGTGGTATACTAGAAATATGGAAATAAGGAAAATACAAGAAATAAGCAAATGTTCACACTTCACCTTACCCGTACATAAGGGTCACTCAATTTAATATGGCATATTTATAATAATTTTATCACCACAGTTATCCCACTACTAATTTCTTCTAATGATAAAAAGGCACAGAGTTACTGCTAAAGAAAAGTTTTTAAGATCCTCAGTAAGCTACACAGCTAATGAGCTGTGTTTTTTAATTTATTAAATATTTTAATAGGATTAAACTATATAAGTATTCAATAATTCTGAGACGTTGCCTGCCATTACTCTACAGGAAAATGTTTTAACAGATATTGACCCTCACACTGCAGAAGCCATCCAGCCATTAATTCATAGAGATCAGAAGCAAAACCCTCCTTTTTCCTTTCTATACCATAGGTACACTTCCCAACCCAGGGATAACTGCTACAAATACATCAGTGAATTTGTTCCGAAAGTGTCTGGAGAGAGCGTTTGGTACCTCTCGCCCTATCACTTTGGCCCTGCCCAAGCACATCAAATTACAAACTGGTTCACTTTAAATTAGGGACAGCTAAAACTTCCAGTTTCTATTGTAATCAAAGTTTTAAAATGGACACTGGTGGCAAATCAGAATGAAAAGGAAAACATGCAAAACAAGCTTTTGAAGAATTTCAAATTTATAGTAATGAGTCTGAGTTGAAAAAAAAAAATATTAAAAAAAACCCCAACAAACATGTTCTCCTCCTCCTTTCAGCTTTGTATAAAGAAATGACCTTTGTACAGAGAAATTTCTAGAGAATAAATTGACAGATTTGTCAATAGCCACATGACAATTTCATTTGCCTTGAACAAAATAAAAGATATATTTGATTAGATTTGATTATATTATGAAACTGTTAATTAAGCTGACTAATTCTTCAGGTTTGTGGTGGGGTTTTTGTGTTTTTCTTTTTTTTTGTTGTTGTTGTTTGTTTTTTTGTTTGTTTGGTTGGTTTTTTTTAAACGTGGCAAGAAAATACCAAGACTAAAGATAGGGATACCCTATCTGCATTGATATATTATCAGCTATGAATGTTAATAATACTCACTACGAAAATAATCAGATTAAATCTTTGAACCGTAGATAAAGAAAGGATCTTTTTGGGAAACTGACATATAAACAATGTATTTTCTTTGAATATCAAATAAGGCTCAAAACTCATGCACAATTAGCCCTTCTTACAGGATCAAAATTTTTAGGAATCAAGTTCTGATTAAGAAGATGACATAACATAGATTTTCTCATTCTAGTGACTCTTACTAAAATTCCCATCCTTGACATTTGGTTGCTCCCTTTGGTGTCTAAATAAATGTATTTTCTCTGTGATAGAACCACAAAAAAGTAGAAACTTGACTACGAATTAGCTTAGGGCACAGGCCTCTCAAGTCTTTCAAACCATCAACTGCATCTAGTTCAAACATCAAAAGTTAACATGCTAAACAAAGAAAAGGATTAAGGAGAAACAACACAGAAGTTTTTAAGGTAAAAATTCAAAGGAAAATGGCGAAGTACTAGAGATTTGAGTGTCTGAATATTTTGGGGGTTCTTGAAGAACCATCCAAAAAGAGCAAGTGTGAAAACAACAAAGTTAAAGAAAAGGCTATGGATCTGGCAAGCTCTGTAGTAGGTAATGGCTGGGAGTTTTTTTAAATTGTACCCATTACACAGAAACTTAGCAGCAACGACTAAATATCTCAGCGTTATTTGTGGGTTAGAGTAGGCAAATGTTCTCTGTGCAAAATCTGGAAAGCTATTCAATGATCCAGTAAAAGCTGAGGGAGAATTTGGACTGTACTATGTGTGTTTTTTACACATCTTAATATAAATACAGGCTATATGAAATTGTTTTTCTATTTCTATTGAAAATTTTTACATCAATAAAACCCTGCCACCTTGGGAAACATATAGCTGATCAGATGATAGACAGTGTGGGACAAAAAGGCTGAAAATAATATCCTTTTACTAACACTTCCAGCACACAGATAGACTTTATAAGTGAATCATCAACATTTCCATAGTGGCACCTAACCATTTTGTTCTAATGCAGCAGCAAGGGATTAAACAGTATTACACTTACACCTGGGCACGGTACATTTTTTCCTCTGGAACAGTCTTCACTGAAAATGTTGATTGATAGGCATGGTTATGTTTCAAAATTTTCAGCAGGCTGCTACCAAAATACTTCCTTTTCATATGCTAAGTTTCTTGGAGCATTGATCTTTGATTTTATTTTTTCAATGTTTAAGAGCTAGGACTTGAAGTGACGACTTGCCTTGCCTGCTAGAACAACCCTGTTTCTGGCTGGCTAGAACAGCCAGCCCTTCAATGTGTTTTTTGCCAAATAGTTGATAGTAGCGTTTAACAAGTAGAACTGCATGTCACCCTTGGCAGGAACAAACGGGTCAAACTGACCTGTGTAGGGCTGTCTGCACTGCCCCAGCTGACATTTCTTATATTAGTTGAATCTTATGCTCAGTGTATATTTTTCTGTAAGGCCAAGGTTCAGTCAATCTTAAAAATAAGAGTGCTTAAAGATATTTAGCTATGACAGCTGTTCCAGATTACAAAGTAAATGGACTTGGACAATCTCAGTTAGCCTCTACTAAGAGGCATGGCACACATGAAAAACCTTACTTCTTCCAGATTTATCATAAGAGCCGAAGAAAATAGGGTTGGGAAGGGACCTCAAGAGATCATATATTGTCCTCATCCCCTTCTCCTACCCCAAAGTAGGATGATTTATACCTAAATCACTTCTGACCACTTCTAATTTGCTCTTAGAAGCCTCCAGTATCAGCAGATCCGCAGTCTGTCTGTGCTGGTACACATATCAGCAGTTAATTATCCTACAGTCAGAAAGGTTTTATTTTTCCTGGAGTCCATCCTGACTCTTCTTGCTGAAATACTAATCAATTATTTCTTGTCCCATTCCCAATGGATAAGGACAAGTTCTTTCCCATCTTTTCTGCACAGCATTCTGAAGACTCATTACTTCCCCCCTCAGTTTCTCTCTTCTCAACAAACCTAGTATTTTTTAGTCCTTCCTCAGTCTTCAGAAAAGGCTAATCAGAACCGGGTGGAGGACAGAGCTTACTTTTATGTACAACATTCCTGTTAAGGATGCTTTCACAACCACAGACCTTTGTCAGCGCACATTCAGTTGGTGACCTGCTACAGTTTCTAGAGTCTTAAGAATGATGGCATCCAGTCATCACCACCTCGTATTTACACCAGTGATTATTCTTACATGCAACACTTCTAGCTTACTCTAACTTTTCTCAGAACATTTCAGATTGTTAACAACATGTGAATACTAATCATGCCTCCCATTTTTATGCTATTACAGATTTAAGATTTGGATGTGAAGGGCAACATATCTGAAGAATATGTTATATCTATATGGCTTCTGCAAGAACACACAAATATAGTCTGCCTGCAGACTGAGCTGGTTAGGAGATACCTGAGATATCACAGAGCCTAGGTTAATATATCCTGCCTCTTAACCCCATACTTTGGCCTGTGCTTAATGCAGACTTCTGCTTCACAGGGCAGGATATTCCAGCCAAATGAAATATATACACTGTAATACGTTGTTCATTATTACATCTATAAATATGCAGCTACAAAAAAAAAAAAAAAAAAAAAAGAAGATATGTTTTAAATTGTAATTTCAGTAACTTCAGATGGATACAAAAGCGTAATTGTGTCTTTCATGGTGCCACAAATAAAATGTCACGCATAATAACAGAACACTACTTGATGACTGCTCATCTCAAGGTATTTCACTTCTACAAGTCATGATTTACCTTTTGGCTTAACGAAACTATCGTGCAGTCTAATGCCAACTGGCGTTGTGTCAACACTTCTCTAAACAAAGCCCGATGCTCTTCTACATGGGGACAGTAGTGTAAGTAACATACAGCTTCCATTCAAACTACATCTGAAGTTGCTTTTCAAAAATTAAACAATTCAATTACTACCTGAAGACTGCAAGAGTTGAAGGTGGGGATTTGGAAATTCCTTTTGGTTTGCCTTTGTACAGCATTTATCACAACAGGGCCTCCAGTCCATCCTTTAATACCATGCCACAAAAATAAACCACAACAGTTTTTAGCTGATTTTAGCTAAAATACATTTTTCCCCAAAAGAACAGAGAGAAGAAAGAAACATTATATATGACTATACCTGGAATGCTTTAAAAAACTGTTAATACCTGCACATGAAAATAACTCCAAATGGAGTAGTTTTATGGAATGGCTACTAGAAAGATGAGAATGGACAGTCTGCTTTATGAGAAAGAGCCTGTTTGGTCTACCAAAACAAAGGCTGAGAGTTCACAGTGTGCTTTCTAGAACACATTTAAGAAAAAAGAGGAAGAGTAAGATAGACTACGTAATCTAGAACATAGATCAGTGAAACTAAATTGGAACATATTTAGTCTGGAAATTGGGGTGTGCCTTAAAATCAAAGGAATTAAGTTCCACCATGGTTTTCAAATTTGAGATGGACTATGATAATTTTAGGACATTATATGACATGGCTGCCCACAACGTGTCTCTTATTTCCTGTGTTCTTAGAACAGAAGATAAAAGCTCAGAGAACATTTTTTTTCAGCTGTGATGTCTGATAATGACAAATTTGCAAGGAATTAAAAAAAGGAGGGGAAACAAAGAAAAATAAAAATCAAGGTGGGGGAAGTCCCTAATTACCTGGAGTACTACATCACAGCATAATACTGCATCAAAGAAACATTTCCCCTTATCCATCTCAGTCAGAACCTTATGAAAGTCTTTGAAAACAGTTAGTGAGAGGCCATGATCATACAAAGGCTCTGCAACATCATTTTAAACCTCATTAATGGGTATAGTGGAACAAATGAACTTGTCAAGTCTAGGCAGATGTTCTGGTTTTGGCTGGGATAGAGTTAATTTTCTTCCTAGTGGCTGATACAGTGCTGTGTTTTGGATTTAGTATGAGAATAATGTTGATAAGACACTGATGTTTTAGTTGTTGCTAAGTGGTGCTTGCACTATATCAAGGACTTTTCAGCTTCTTATGCTCTACCCACTGAGGAGGCTGGAGATGTACAAGAAGCTGGGAGGGGGCACAGCCAGGACAGCTGACCCCGTCTGGCCAAAGGGATATTCCATGCCATATGATGTCATACTCAGTATATAAACTACGGGAAGGCTGGCCAGGGGCTGCTGCTCGGGGACTGGCTGAGCATCGGTTGATGGGTGGTGAGCAATTGCAGTGTGCCTCATTTATTTTATATATTCTTTTATCATTATTATTATTTTCCTTCCCTTTTCTGTCCTATTAGACTGCCTTTATCTCAAACCATGAATCCTACTATTTTCTCCCCACTTCTCTCCCCCATCCCACTGCGCGGAGCAGGGAGCGAGCAAACAGCTGCGTGGCGTTCAGCTGCATGTTGGGTTAAACCACGACAGTAAAGAAGGGAGACTACTGGATTTGTTCAGCCTAATTTAATATTGTTGTTTAGTTGGAGAGAACCACCGGAACACCTGCAGTTATAACCCTGACAGAGACTACATCAGGGTCTGCACTACATATATGTATTCTAAATCAGAGACTGCTATAAGATGCCAAGAGAGCATTTTCCCAACTGTACTTTGCCAGAAGATTATGAACACTGATTTTGTATATGGACTTTACCAGGTATAATGATATCTTTAGTCATCTTGAGATTTAATTACTTTAATGTGACCTACACATGGGTTTTCACACAGAGATTAAGTCTTTCTATAAACTCTTTAAAAGGACTGCATTGAAATTTTCAGTCTTTTAAAATGTGTAAAGTGCCCAGAGTTTTCTACAAATTCTAAAGTCTAAATAACAGTCAAATAATAGCACTTCCTCAGCATTATGTCCTATATTTTAAAATGAATAGATTGGACTTACAGATCATAATTTAAACTACTGGTATAAACATTACTAATTGGATATAACTATGTTTTTATTTAACTGTTTACAGGATATGCAAATTTAAAGGCACCTTTTGGACATGTGTTGACAAACAAATATCTAGAGTGTCCACTTTCATATATGTTGGCTTCTAATATTACAGTTACTCAAAATCCAAATGCAATCATCAAAAGTGGATAAAAATCATAACTGTACATGCAGTTTTAGAAATACACTGTAAATGGCACTATTATCTCAGCTTTCGTGTTGTACAAAGACAGTCATCTCCTATGAATTAAATTTAAGAGTTACACAAGCACATTGCAGAGAGATTCAGTCACACAACTTCAAACACATTTTTAACATCTGTAACAATATTTAAGATGCCGCCTTTTCTTATACAGATCTGTTATGTGAAAAGCATAAATACCTTGCCCATACATTGAGAATTCATGACAGTAGTATCACAAAGTTTTCAGGAAGACAGCTTCCAAAAAGATTCTGTGAAACCCCACAGGAGCCTACCAACTTCTGCAAGCCATGCTATGGGGATCTGACACTTTTCAGCTGAAGGCACTTTATCTCTGGAGTGATCTTTTTGTCAAGACCATTGGTAACGTACTGTAGAAGTGCAACAATTGGGGCTGGAATAATGTAAAGAAGAAATAGCAACTTCTGATCCAAAGTAAGACATGTAACATTTAAGAAACTAAAGAAGAAATGATAAAGGACTGGAACATCAGTCTTGAAAGATAAGAAAATTGATGAACAGAAGCAACATGTAGAGGACAGATGGACTGAAAAGTAAAGTAATGCAAAATAAATAAATAAATAGAATATAAATATTTAGGAAAATATTCAAGTGAAAAGTTATGTAATTGGGAATGGTTGAAAAATATTATTAATCAAAACATACTTGCTTATTTTTTCATCAGTGCCCACATGTGAGTGGCTCTGTGCAAAAGTCAGGAGACACAGTCACAACTCGGGAGAGCTTACTGTTGCATAATCCATACAATCAGTAAAGGCAGAAAAAATGTAAATGGTAAGAAAATAGTTTGATGAAGTGTTGGATTGCTGGACTTGCCTGTCACTTTCAGGTGCTTTGGAGTTCTAGCCAAAATTATTTCACTGCCTATTCTCAAAATAGGGCTTCTTTCAATGGGAATATGCTCAAACAAAAGCTACAACCTTTAAGACCCTATGTTTCCTAGCTGTTCCTCTTTTCATATAAAAATAAAAATCAATTGTTGTCACAAAGTCTCTTTGCCCCTTATCTTAAGTTAGATTTATGAATAAAAATGTGTGAAATTAAATTATAAAGGCATTAAACTATCATGTGATTAGGTGAAACATTTTTAATGCACAAGGATACCCAGAAATAGTGCAATTGCTACCACACTCATCCAACTCAATTACATGCTTCTCACCTATTTAATAATGCTGGTTACATCCCTGTTAACTGATGTGTTTTAAGAGTTTATTTTCTTATACGCTATGTCAAGTCTTATACAGCGAACAAGAGACTTGGATCATAGCAGTCTCCTATTGCAGAACAAGCCACCAAGGTAAATGCAAAGAGAAAATGAAATGGGACAATGCAATGATAACAAAAAATAAAAAAAAAAAAAAGAAAGAAGGAAAGACAGGGGATTGGAACATTATGAAGTTAAACAAGGGAATGAAAGGTATTAAAACTGGAATGATAGGTAACCTACTGTAAGTGCTGTGAAAGCTTAACAGTGGGGGACTGGAATAATCAGATATGGGAACGATCTGACAATGGAATGCTTTCAAACTGAAGCACCTCAAAAGTAAATGGTCTTAGAGCAGAATAATCATATTTGCCTCCAGGAATAAAATTTAAAGATAAAAAAGTTTGAAGGAAAAAAAAAACCACAACAACCAAGTTTGATGATTATGCAGATAGACCTGCAGAGAGAAATGATCCAGTCAGGGCAAGAGTGGAAAAGGTAAAGGAGTAGGGTTGGCAACGACAGCAGAATACAAAGGAAAAGGTGACTGAAACCACAGGTGGTTAGAACTCACCTTTTTACAGACAGAATTGAAGGCGAAGGACTACACTGGATAAGCTCAGTTTTCTAATTCATCTCAGATTGACCCTTACTCTTGTTCATTTGGACAACAGTTATTCTTTCTCACAACAACCTAACACAACGTTTTCTAGAAACAGCTTTAAAGATCATGGGATATATGTGTACCTTGACATTTGGTTTCAAACAATTCCTCTCTTACAAACAGCATACAGCACTGCAGCAGCTGAACACAAAGAGTCATAGACAAGATGAGGATATATGAAGTCACCTTTTTTAAGAATTGACTCTTAAATTTTTTTTTGTTTTCTCTGTACTTGTAAGAAGCAATCAAAAATTAAAATTCTAGAAATTAGTATGACATCCATTATCACCAGGATCCTGGACTTTCTGTTAGGAACTAGATTATTTTCATAAAACAATTGAGAATATAAGAGATTAGTTGCATTGTCCTCAGTCTACACTCTCACACAGCATGAGAAGTGAGAAACCCCTTCCACAAAACCTCACCAATAGGATATCTGCTTTCCCCATCTCATTTGCTAACTCCTCCCACTCCTTAATTTGATGAGCTGCAGAGAGTTTTAACAGAATGGCAAAACCACCCCATTGTTTCCTACGGTGACACTACATTTTCTCAGCCTACAATTTTCCGAGTTTTCTGATGACCAATTTCTTTTTGTTTCCTCAACTGCTATGAACAGCTTTGCAGATTAAAATTTTAACTTTTCCCCCAAAGTTTATACAATGAGGTAAAATGGCATTTTGCACGATGCATTTGCCAAAACATGAACAAGTGGACGAGAGATGCACTAAGCGTTCTGGTGATAAAACACCCTTGTCTGTGCCAGTTTTAATAATCACTTAAGTGTGATCTATCTAGTACAAATGTACAAACACCAGAAAAACAGTTGAACTTGATTTCCATACCTGATATTCCATCCCTGAGTGTGAGAACTGACTTTCAGTTCCTTCAGAGCCAAAAAATTTAGATTCTTAAATGAACATCAAAATCATAATGAAATCAACCTTGTGCTATTATTTTTCCTGTCTCTCTTATATTTTCAAGAGGTTGATACCTCCAAAACTCTTCAGCAGTATGCTGGCTATGACATGCAGCTTAAAAAGAAGTTGTGCTATTGCTAATGCATGAGCCGTCATTATTGTCCCTAAGTATCATGCCATGTCTTGTCTGATGTTGTTGTTTCTTCAGAGAGATGACAGAAGCTTTTCCAAAGTTTCCCACAACAATGCAGCTTTAATTGCACTTGTTCGGATGCTCATGGTTTGCTTCTTAACTTCAGAAGCCTGCATTTATAGCCCAAAGGCATGGACTGTGGAGCTTCTAACTGAATCCATGTACAATTGTTACACAAGATTAGCAGCACCTAGTTCTACACAAATAATGAATTTTTGTATATAAGATACCTTTTGTTGTGTTTGTCACTTGAAAACTTGTTGCTTATCACCTACGACCCACAGTAATTTTGGAGAAGTAGCCTGTGTTCAAAAAAAAATATGAAGGAAACATCTTTCGTTTAAATCTATACTTAAGACTATAATTGCCTGACACTGATTGTTGACAACTGGTATTAGAGGCAATTGGAATTCTGAACAGCACATATATACCCACAATAAGTAATATATTTTCTCAGTAAAGATTTATGTGAAGGGACCACTTAATGCCCACGTCAACCTACCAGGAACCGGACTGGAGACCAATCAAAGACAGAAGCTGGACTTAATGCTGCTAAATAAAATAAATCTAGAATTTGAGATCCCATAGTGATACGCTGCACACCAGCTCACGGAATTACCATCTTTCATCAGACTTGGAATGGAAACTGGGAGACATGCAGCATAATAGTTTGGATGCTTTACCTAATTATTAATACAGGAGATATCCCAACTACCAGGCCACTGATTATACCGATCACCTAAAACTTTCTGCAGTATTTCTAAGTGTTCAGGAAGTGTAAGAAATGGAGCAGATTATGTATCATTACCCAAGGCAAAAAAATGTAAAGCTTTTAAAGTGCCACTGCCCTAAACACACTTGGCTGGGACTCATTGCACTTAACAAGCATTTAAATATTATACATTTACTTGAAGTTATATACCTACTGCCTTTGTCTAGTCAATGAACAGAGACTATTTTCTAAGTAAGCTGATCCACCCACCTATGTTAGATATCTGTCCACAGATGGGTAAGTTGATGACTCTAACTGCTCTTACTACTCTGTCTGGAAAACCAGATGTGAAGTACCGGGTTCAAATCCAAAGACTGGAATAATTTCCTCACTTTCTGACACGGAGTAGCTAAGGTATTACAATAACAGAAATCAATTTTTCTGATAATGTTCTCATGCTCAAAGCACAGAAATACTGACTACTATACACACAGACACACATGTGCAATTTTTATTATATTTAAAGAGATTAAAAAATTAATACGAACTTCCAAAATGAGAAAGTTCCACTGTCATGTATTTATCTGATAAGATGATATTCAGTACAATTCTAACAACCAAATGCCTGAGATGCTTGGCTTTGACACTGTCACTGGGACTCTTTTTGCATTTCCTGCTGATGCTCTAATACCAAACAAATGTCTCTCCCTAGAAGCTTGTCTAGAATCCAAATTCGGCCCCTTCCCAGTTGAATGCTGATCTCTAAATTGCATGCAACCTCTTGCCTCTTTCCCTAATGCCATGCTCCATTGCTGCTGGCTATGTGCCAGCTTCAAGATGGTAGGCAACGTAACTCCTCAGCATATCCCTGGTGTTGTGGCTAGTGTACTCCTGGGAGTCAGGAGATGGAGTTTTAATCCCCTTGGAGATTAATGGAGCCATCGACTTTATAGGTGAGTGCAGTAATTATAACCCCACACAAAACCACTTCTCTAGGGGAGAAACACCCAGACTTCCTGGGTGAACCTCCTCAGGAAGCTACCAGTAAGTGGATGCCTGTGGCAGTAAAATGTATTTTTTTTTTCCTAGTGTATTAACTATCTTCCATTAAAAAAACTCCTGAAATTATGTAAACTGTGCAGGTAATGTAAAATTTAGCAGTTCTCTTCATTGTTTGCCATATTCCTTACTTATTTTACTTCTGTCATGCTTTCCCTATGTTCTTTTCTCATTTTCTGAAGTAATGCTCTTTAACAAAAATGAGGGGCCCCAGTCAATATGGTCACAGAGGCAAAGAAGAGGCTTCTCTTCTTCCTTGGTCCTCTGCCTCCTGCACAAACCTCTCCTTTCCTTGACTTTTCCTCGCAGATTGAATTCATTCCCTTTTTCATTCTTGGCTCCCTTGGCAAGGAAAAGGCAAAACTTTCACAAGCGAGCAGGTATCTATCCAGTCATGGCTTGTATCTTTTGGTTGACAGTTCACGGTCTCACAGAAGCCCAGTAATCTTGCACTAATTTGGTGCAACGGATGAATGATCATAACCTCTTTCTCCAGTGGTATCTCAGTACATTTATATTCTCTTGCTTCATTCTATCAAGAACTGAGCAACACGTAGTCATAAGTTTCAAAAGAGTCACCATGGCAAGTCCCGAAATTGCCAGTTTTGACAAACAACATATAGAAATGAGAGGGGAAGGCTGAATCTTGAGTTAGGGTGTAACTCAAGTTATTTGCCCCTTTTATAGGCAAGAATTGCTACAACATACTGCATTTTAGCCATAAACACAGCTGTAAATGCAGCCATATCCACATAATCATATGCACAGATATCTCAGTTTATCCGGCGGAATGGCAGACAGTACGCAGGATATGTAAACAGATCTGCCAAACACTTACAAAACAACTTTAATAGCAAGTGTCATTCTTTTTTGTAAAGTAGCTGTTTTTAACACACACGATCTAACTCTTGTTTGCTCTTTAAAGTTTTATTGTCTTGGCATTTTATACAGGAAGAGAGCATTAGCATACTCGGGAGAACTGCTAAAAGTAAAAGGCCTCAAGCTACCCACTGCATGGTTGATAGCATAAAGCATGGGATATAAAAACTTTTGTCTGATTGCTCACTTTACTTGTTTTAGAGTAGTGTTACTCTCAAGAGCATATATTCATGTTCTTTCTACTTCAAGTTTTATTACTTCTTTTGTATTATTTAATACATCTAAAGACACTTCCAAAAGACAAATTTTTCCATTTTGAAAAAGTAATGGTTTGGAACCTGATAAAATACATGAATGTTCACAGTGTATTATTTTCAAAGGCAAGTAGAATAAATGTGCAATAAAACAATTAAATGTGTGACAATAAACATTTCTATGTGATCATAGGTATATTAACATGCCAAACACAAGAAGAAAAACTTGGTGAAATATTTCCCCTAAAAAAGGTCAAATCAAAATGGATTCTCCACACACCAGAGCATAAGTAAAAAGGGAGTTTGGTCTCAATTGCTGTTACTGCTAAATATCCCACTCTAGAAATTAAAATGAACATTAAAAATGTGACAGAGAGAATGGAATGAAAAAAAGACAAATCAAATCAGCTACTTGAAACACAGAAAAAGAGAGCACATAATTGCACATAGACATAAAAAATCATCCTACAGTAAACTTAAATCTAAGTCTACTTAGATATCACACTGCTAATTGTTATATAAATAACCTGGGAAACAATACCTCCAAGATACATGTTTTACTATTTAGTAAACAAGAAACTGCCACATTTGACACCACTGATTAAGGCCAGGCATTTCTAAAGCTTCAGACACATTTCTGAAATCCACAATACATCAATTTTTAATACTTCCGCTCTCTCAGCTCCATTAAAAAGATGGTAGGGGAAAGATTTTAGAGTAATTAATGATATACTTAGCTGCTAAATATTAATAGGAATCGTAGTCTTGCATAAAATATAACATATAAACCTTGCCAATACAGACGCACCAGTAATTAAACTTGAATATGTAATTACACTGATTTATACGACAGGCAAAAAGTTACACTTTACTGGCTTCTATGTAAACTGTGGGCAACAGTTAAACTTTGCATTTTACGGTTTATATAAATGGGCAATATCTCCACTACAGTTCATAAATGGTTTAGAGACTCATAGTTAAAGTTACAACTAATTCCAACACGAACATGCTGACAATACCTTACAAACTGGGCTGTGAAAATGACCACAGAGATTGGCCTCTTGTTACATTCAGCGCTTGCAAGCAAGTTGAAGAGGTTTTGTGTTATGTTTTTTTTTTTTTTTAAAAAAAGCTTACACCAACCTTACTACAAAGTAAATGAACACTCAAATTTATTTTAAAACCTTTAAATAGCTTAGCTTCAAACATGTAGTTCCAGATGTTTCTCTTACCATGTTTCAAAGCACTTTTGAGTAATATTGTGTCTTAGACTAAGGCATTTTTTCTTGAAGGGATGCTAACTGCACTTACATGTGAGGCTGAGGGGAGCAGCCCGGACTGCTATTTCCATTACTGTCAATGTGATCCAGCGAACCATTGAGATCTTCATGGACAGCCTGCAGTAAGCCACTGGATGCGTTATTTATCAGTCCTGGGTTACTGAGCAATGGTAAACTACTCTCTGCCAGTGCAGCCTAGCAAAATAAAGAGTAAAAATAAAATTATTAGTCCACACATACACAAATCGGTTCTAAATGTTCATACATGTATGAATGTACACACACTAAGCAGGCCATTTTGGGTAGTTGTAGAGGTGATCAGAAGGGTTTTGTGCATTTTCCAATCTTTTTCACATTCTGAATATAACAGCATCTCTATTTCTGGTTTACTATTTCTCTTACATAGGTTTCATTATTTTCCATTATTAACTATGTTCCGATATTCATAGCACTTTCTAGTTTTACATCATTTTTTGACTCTGAATTACACTTAACCCCTGTGCCCTTCCACACAATGTATGGCTCCTTTATAATGCAGGCAGCTGCTATACTTTAAAAAATGACCAGAACTTAACTCAAAATAAAAAAGTCCTGACATTTGCCTCTTCTGCATAAAAATTATATATTATAATTAAACTTTAAAGTTTTTGCCATGAGCACCATGTTCCCCAACACTATGATGTGAAATCATTTATGACAGCTTGGATAAATATTAATGCATATCCACATGCATTTGCAAAAGCTTCTATCAATCTAACATTTGCAGCAAAACTGAGTGTTCCAGATTTTGCCACAGGGTGTCCTTCTTGCTTCTTCACATCAAAAGCAGCATGAATAAGAACTAGTACTTCTTGCAGTGCTAGGTAATACAACTTACTTGGATGATAAACCCAACTATTTAGAATGGCCATCAGGCCCACATAAACACAAATATAGGTAACTCTATATGAAAGTGTAATAGGAGATTAAATATGACACATGTAAGAACATAATTAGTGTGTGCAGAGAAAGAACAATTGAGTATTTTTTACCTGCAAGCTTGCATTAAGAGCTGCTCCATAGCCTAAGCTGGTGGGTATGTTTTTCACTAACGTTGGGCTTCTGAAAACAAATGATTTTTCAAAGTTTAAAAAACAGGCAGACATCCTGGCTGGCTCATTGGGTTAATGGACTGGTTTATCAGCTCAGAAGACCAGAGTTTTAAAAGGAAAAATGAAATGAAGCTGGCGGTGAAGAGGCTCAGTCCGTTAGAACACAATGATTTACTTGCACCAGAAAAGCAAGCGCCTTGTAGTAATTAGGCCCATGTGGAAATTTTCTCTGAGAGCAGGGCCATAGTGACTCGTAAAGGTTCTGATCTCACTGAAAGAATCTGGCAGATAGTTTCAAACTTTGTAAAACACCTGCCTCAGCTATGCTTGCTGTGTCATTTAGTTTTGGTTTTCTGAACTAACAATGGT
>NC_087513.1:29250854-29263354 GCF_963921805.1 Phalacrocorax carbo
TGTAACCATGCTGCTGGAGTTTTAAAAAATTTACTGATTGAATAATTAATTGGAAAAGAACAAGCTGCAGATTCCTGATGGATTTATGAGACAATTATTCTGTCTTGTGATTATCTACATTATACTATAGGAAGGAATGAGAAAAATAATCCTATTGAAATGAGACAGTCGCTTAAAACTGTAAAGAAACAATATTCTAAAAATTTTGATAGACTACAGATCATCTGGGGTTAAAATAATTAAATAGTAGAAGTGTGTTCTGAAAACCTTTTCCCACGCAGTTCAGCAGCATTTGGAACCTAACCCAAATTGCTTGAGAAGCCTGTGTAACAGAAAAACTTCAAAACTTCACAATGCACGAAAATGGAAAAAGCACTCAAATTTATTAATATACGTGCCACATATACTAAAACAGAAGTTTCCAAATGTCTTACCCTAGTAGATAATCTAAAATAAAAATTAGAATTTAGTTAGGCTAATGAAAGCAAAAATAATGCATCTAAATTTTCTCTCACAAAGGTAGGGGTTAAGGAAATGCTAACACTTTCTTCATTCATCATCAGGTTATAAAGTGCGCCCTCAAACAAAGATATTCTTTGAAGTACGCGGAGCTGAAAACACAAGAGACGGAGTATGCTGTCCTTCTACGTAAACATTAACTGGGCGTGATATGCAAGTGTGCTCTTTAGAACAGATTACGTTCCTTTTGCCTACATTTCCTGACTTTGATAGACTCAGATTTTCATCGATACCCCAGCATTTCATCTTCAAGTACTGGTATATCCTTTTCATACTGTATGTACAAAGGTTACCGTCACGGTTAACAGTAATGAACAGTTAACATATCACATAGCTCCCATTATAAATGCAGTGTATCTAAGCATAGTGTATTGTAAGTACTACGATGCCTGACACTCTGACAGTACAAAACTGCACCTGCATCAGACAATACGTTTCCTTACGTGAAGTCATGTTCAGTTTAATGGAGTCTGGATCTGACTGCAGAGCCAGCTGCACAGCTGGGGCCTGATGCAGCGCCATGGAGCGGCTGGGAGCAACAGTGACTCTTCGGTGCCCATACCAACCCCAACAACATCACAGTGGATGCATAACATTGCAGTCTTGACAGAAATTGAGCAAAACCCCCACGTTTACAATTGTTTGAATTCACTGCATAAAATAGTATTTTTGTTTGTTTGTTTAAGAATAACAAATTGCTTATTTGTGTCTCTTGTAAGTAATTTAAGAAAATTCCTAAGTACCCAGGTTCTTTTTACATTTACTTTTTACTGCCACAGAGTCCACTGAACTTCAAATCTTTCAAAGTGGGTTTTCTTTTAATGTCTGTAAATCTATCACAAAAAGATATTCTCTCTAGTTTCAGTCTCAAGGCAATGATTTGGACACTTACGGGTGTACTTTGTTTAGTGTCACCTATGGTGTAGATTGGATAGATTTTGTAAAAGATAGCATTACTTTTAAAGAAACATACAATTTGGCAAGCTATTGCATTTTACCTTCATTTTATTGCCATATTTTTCATCACACTCATTGTTTTCCAACTGTCACTAAATTGTTCATTTTCTTAGTCTGCTACATTTGTAGACCTATTTACTGTTTATAAAGCAATATGCACTTACAGGTTTTGGAGATGGCTTGGGCTCCGAGGGTCGCATGTGCAAGTGGGTCATCATTGCTTGAAGACGTTCGCGTTCTTTAGAAAGCTGTTAAGAAAGAGTGAGATCAGAAGCAGTTTAGAAATGACTGATACAGCTATTTTACTGCAGTGATACATCTTATCATTGAGCTTGTCTCGGAGTAATGATTCCTGCATATAAAAGTCTATGTCAGTAGAAACTTATCTGAGAGGAAATGCAACTTTGGGCATGGAAAGAAAAGAAAAAAAAAAAACCAAAAAACTTTTATAGCCTTTCATATGTTAAAAGGTCAGAGAAAACAAATAACACTTCATCTTTTTGTCAATAAGAGAATTGAGGTCACAGTTGCCTCGACAGTAACAAGTTACTAAGACCATAAATTAGAAGGCCCATAGTGTCTCTTTAAAGTCCTGTGGACACTGTTAGCAATGGACTAGTGCCAACAGCTGTGAAGGGGTGAAGGGTCCTCAAAGCACAGTGCCTGCCAGGATTGTCTACACACTTCATCCTTTCCCACTGAGGTCCAGTTAGTGCCCCCTGCAATCTGCCATCATCAATCTAATTCAATAGAGTGACAGAGCCCAGGCAGTGTGAAACGCTGAACTCTGCCACCGAGTCGGCATCGACACTGCACTGGGTCTCATTACAACTGATGGACCTTACTTCACTAAGAGTCAGACAAAGCAAAAAATGGCATAATTGGTCACACTGCAAGCTAAATCTTCACTTGGACTGTTACATTACAGCCCAGCCTTTGTAAATGGTAAACAGTTCTTAAGAAGCCTTTAAACGGCCTTTAGAAAACATCATTTTACTGAAACCTGTACTTTTTCCTAACTGATACCACTTTCTGACCAAATGCTAAGTAAATATTTGTAGCTTCAGACTCAAACAAATTACCAAATTAAAAAAAAAAAAAAAAGAGGAGGAAGTGTTCGAACTATGCAACTTGTTGATAAAAATATCAGAACAAAAAAGAGGAAAATGTATCTTACGACATAAAAAGGATAATTTTTTTTAAAAGATAGGTTGCAAGAAGAAATGCTCGAAATAGTATTCTAGTGATATGGCTTTGGATAGCTACAACACGATTACAACATTAACACCAACAAGAATCTCTTGGTGTTTAACACTGCCATTTTCTGGAGAGTTCTGTAATACTTTCTTGCATGAATTTGGCTCAAGAGTTACACCCATGGACTGAGATTGGACTAAGGAATCTTGTAAGTAATTTTAAGAAGAGGAAACTACCTGTATTACTCCAGATATTTTGGGTATGCTGGATATAATTTGGTCAGTGCATCTTTCATTAAAGAACATTTGAGGCAGGGAGTGGGAAAAAGGTTTCTTCTTAGGCTTCATATTACGTGTGTGACACTTTGGAGACATGCTATTTGCCATGACGTAAATTCCTAACAAATAAATTAAGCTAACATGATATTGTAAATCTTATAAAGGAAACTGCAACTTTGCCTGGGTTTATAAAGCTTTCATTTTAAGGGAAACAACAATAAATTACAGTACTGTACACTCCTGTCACTGCTTTGGGTTGCCACTATTAAAATAAAAAAACCCAAACAGTTTGCCTTGGCTGTAAGAACGAGTATTCTTATGTGCATGGGAACAATGAGACAATATGCTAAAAGGTGAGAAAGCTGAAAAGTGTTTATCCTTCTTTCTCCGCATATGGCAACAGACGGGGAAAAAAACCTCAGTCCCTTGCTGTGTCCCTTGGACTCCTCTGCACCTTCCCAAGAAAGGACGTACTCCTGAGAAATGCCCTCCCACGACTCCTGTACGGGTGGGAGAGGACTGCATGGTGTAAGCGTCCCGCGTGGTCATTCTGGGCTGCCAAGCTTTGTGCCCTGCGCCCAGCCTCGGTAGCCTCATAAGTGTAGCCTCAATACAGGGAGACCCCAGGGGTACTCGGCACTTCTCCCGTAAGCTGGAGGGAGCATTCACATACATGCAGTGACCTCTAATGGTTAGAGCCTGAACAGGGCACCCGAGTGCTGCGGTCCCAGCCACGGGACTCCCTGGGGTCCTCCCTGGGTGGGTCTGACATTACACCTTCCGCTTGCAGAAAAATGCCCACCATCAGGCTGGGAGTCATTTTGGGTGGAGATAAGCTCTGCCACTCCTTTGTCCTGCAGAACGGCACAGACAAGTGTCGGGGTCAGAAGGGGAAGAAGGAAGAGGGGTCCTGACCCAGCATTGCAAGAACTGAAGATGACTTGGATCCAGTCTCTGCTCCAGGGACTACATTTTTCATTCGTGATGAATGACATTAGGGTCTTAGTTCAAGCAAAACACTGTAGACAATACTGATGTTAGATAATTATTGTATAATTTATAATGTGAAAAATATTTGAGTAGAAACCCCCCACTTGTTCATGAATATCAACAAATTTCATGCAAGAAACATATGGCTTTAAGCTAGAGTCACTAAGGCAGGTGTTTTCAATTTAGTTTAGGTTAACAGTAAATAAGTAATAGGATAATACATCCATGTTACAAACCTGTATTTCTAACTGCTGAACCACTTGCATTTGCACCCGACACTGAGCAGTGCTTCTGTCATCCAATGCATGTTCATTGTTAAGGTGCCTAGAGAAGAAAGAAGACACTAGTAAGACAGCATTGAGATGAGGGAAATTTCTTTGCGTCCATTTTTCTCTCCTTTGCATATGGCTTCCGTTAGTTTCAACGGGAGTTATGCAAAAAGACTTCGTCAGAGCATGCCTTAGATACAACAATACAAAATAACAAAATTGGTTACTTCATTTAGTACTACAAACTTTCTCAGTGATGACTGCCAGATACGCAGTTCCTATCTCCCAGGTCACATATGCCATCTAAAGGCCAGTGCAACTGGTTATCAGTATTTGGTAGAGTGAGTGAACTGATTTCAACTCCCTGTTGCTGGTGCACATGAACAGATAATAACCATACAAATGATTCTTCAAAAGATATAATTGCTTTTAAGCTGCTTGAACTACTGTGAATTAATGTAGACTTTGCTAAGATTTCTCTATCTGCTCTTCTTTAATCAATAAGCAACACCAACAACAGAACACCTGTTCCCCCTTCCCCAAAACAGAGCTGTAGGGGAACATCACTGATTTTCACTGCAGTTTCCAGAAGTAGCCTCTGAAGATAACAGCAGTGATCAGGTTCCCCAGTCCGGGGAAGAGTGTGCAGGGGAAGGAACAGCTACACACCTTACACACACAGCAAGCCTCCTGGGAAGGATTCAGGCCACACGTGCCAGTTTAGCAAAACAAAACCACACTCTGCAACAGGGAAAGAGGACCTCAGTGAGTGGCTGTCCGTAACTCAAGTACAGCCCAGACCTGAGTGGTTGTCCTCCGTACGTTTCAAATGAGCACAGCTTTACAAAACCCATTTTATACTGTTTTTTGAAGGACAGTGGTTTCAGTTAATTCCCTCTCTCTTCCAGGATCAAAGAAGTCCCTTTTGGAGCTTTAATAGTAGGTTTGCTGCTCCACTGAGAAGAAGACATAAGGATCAGGCTGAAGAAGAAATGGGAGCAAAGGAGTTTTGCCTTTGAATGTGGATTTACTGGCTCTTTCCAGCGTAGGCATAAGGGGTAAGCTTTGCAGGGACTACAGTCACAGATGGTCTTACAAAGTTATCTATACCACAAAGGAAATACATCTTCTCCTTTTTCTTTTGTTAGCAGAATTAATCAGAGAACTATGTAGTTATTTGATTGGTAATCTATGGGAAAAATGTGTGGAAAAATAGAGGGACTGCGTCTCACTTTTACTAAAATTGTTCCCTTTTCATTTAAATCATGACTTCACAGTTTTAGGACCCAATTATAGAGTCTGTAGGTAAGCAAATTACGACAGGTTCTGCTATCCTGGCAAGAGACAATGCTGGGGAAGAGAGATAAGTAATTATGAAAGATTTATTAAATCTTTTAATATAAAATTGTTTAAGAGTATACATGTAACTTGCTTGGTAGGTTATACTAAATTCAGGCACCATCAAGGACACCACATTTCCTTTATCTGAGTCATAAAACCTACAATTTATTTATTTTCAAAGGAATTGACTTCATTGATGCAGAAATGCATGATCAGTTCAAAAACTAGGTAATTGCTCAGAACGTACCATTCACTTGTTTTCTGAAATTTCGATTCAAAAGGATTTTACTCCCTCAATTACACAGGCATGACAGTGTGTGCTCTGTTAATGAAATCGTTTAATGTTTTCAGTTAACTGGGTACAAAATTGCCAGAAAAAGGACTGGAGACAGATTTTACCTCCGCATCATTGCCGCTATCACCAGTACACACCACTGTGTTTCCACATGCGTGTATGCTCACCTATGTATGCACATGGCTATGAATGTGTAACAAACACGTGACAATAAGCAATGTTATAGCTATGAAAGTTCTCCTGGCCTGAGTTTGAGGTTACTGCCTACTCATGATTATTTATTAGTTATTACAACACCATATGTTTGCATAACACCTTACAAAATAGATACAGACACAATCCTTGCCCTGAGGAACTTTAAATGTAACAGCAGTATGCAGCGTGGGAGAAGAAAGTCCGGTACAATGTAATTTCAATATGATTACACAGTAACTTGGGACACTGTTGCATGTTTCTTGGGATTTACCACAGCAGTCTTCGGAAACTCATGAGATACACACATCCCTTATGCCAAACTTTCACATCATGTGGTTACTTGTGCTGTGATTTTTGAGAAAAGCTATTTTATGGAAACATTAAGAGTGTAAAAATTGTATTAAGAATTATTTTTTCTGATCTTTTTTTGCCTGTGAAGTAGGCTTCCTTTATTTTTCATGCATGTACAGGCAATGTAGTGAAAGGAAAACTAGGTCTAATGCATTTTTAAAAGCCTCTAAAATAACTTTTCTCTGTATAAAGTTGCTGCAGTTTTAGGGTCCAATATGCTGCAAGCTGCCAAGACAGACATACATTCTTTCCTCCAGAAGGCTGGGAATCATTCCAGAGGGGTTTGGTTTTCTTTTTGGTGTCTTTTCATGCCTTTTAAGTTATGTACAAGTTGTGCTGGTCAATTTTCATACTTCATTGGCATATTCCTAATCTTTTATCTTGTCTGCATCCTTTACTAATCCCATGTTAACTTGATTTATAATTGAGAAAACCAGATTTTTTTTTAAGGGGAGAAAATATCTTAGAGGATGGGAAAGTGTTCCTGAAGTGCTGAGTTATTGGTTTAAAAGTGTGAAGTACACTGTGCAATATACAGGCAGCTTATTTCATGGTTTTGCTGTTTCTTTAGTTGTTGAAAGAAACAGGATTTTCTCGTGATTATATTTGCAACATAGCAGGAAGTCAGGAGGCAAATTATGAACTACACATAGCGTTATAAAGCAGACTGGAATGAATGTATTACTGATATCTGAACAATATAAACAGTACAGCATGTTCCAAAGGAGGTAGATAGGGGATGATATATTCTAGGAACACCCTGGAATAAATACTGAAGTGGGTTTAAATATACTATTTTTCTTTTTTGCAAACCAATTTGGAGTCTGCAAAGCAAAAGATAATACACCATGAGAGGAAAGAAGAGAGATAGTTTCAACAAAAATTCTAGTGGACGTTTACCCATATCAATTAACCTCCGTATAACTTGGCACTGTTGTCAGTCTCTCTCAAAAGCAGCCCAGGACTAAAATAGCAAAGTGCTATAGGTGAGGATGAGGTGCAGCAGCAGAGTTACGTGGAGGAATATACACAGAACCTGTCTGCACTATGCTCAGTTCCAGCCAGAGCTATTATAAGCTTCTCTTTAATGAGCACTAAAATTCAGTCACACATTTTTAAAAGGAGAGCATATGTTCTTAAAACATGATTGTTTTATGCTATAAAAATCAAAAGAAAATTATTTGAAAATGTCTGAAAAAACCCACATTTACAGCTTGAACATCATTGCCAATTATGTCCTTTAATGTTTTTAATTGCACAGTTTAACTTTATTTTTTAAGAAATGTGACACATTTTACAGCTGAGAAATAAAAACAATATATTCACAACAGCAAGTAATAGGGTAATATTTTTCATCCTGGAGAGTTTATACTAATATTATTACCTTTACTTCTTAAAAGGTAAGAGTAAATTTAAGTGTGTATACCCAGCAGTAACTACAGAATGTGCAACATGCATCCTTTTTCTAATACACACATTTTACAAACACATCCATATGTGTATGGGTGCGTACATATATTATCAATGCATGTATAAATACTGTGAAAGCGCAAGAAAATAATTGAAATAATATGAAAAATACTTTTGCACCTACAATCATCTTGCATTAACTCACTTAGATAAGACGGGATTTTATACTTGTTTACATTTTAGTGATACTCCGTCACTGTATATTTAAAGAAGGAAAAAAGTGCAGAATGTTTGCATTGATACACTCAAGTCTTAGAAACCCATTCAATTTATCTATGCAGCTTTTATTAGACCAGAGACTGTAGACTACAATAATAGTCAATGAGGTTTTGTCTTGATTGAATTTTTCAGTAGAACACAAAAGAACCTTGCCATTAAAATAGTCCTTTATTCTCCTGTATGAAGGCGAAAGGTTTTTAAAGTGTTGTGATGTTCAGTAATGAGCCTCTATCTAAATTATCATTGGTGACAAACTCACAAAGCACTTTTCGAGGACACATAGTTATGAAATGCCAGAGCTGCCACTTTCTTTCCTGTAATTATAGGCTAGCTTGCAGCCCTTCAATGATCATTTATAGAACAGCCTCCAGTGGATTACTGAGAACTTGAAAAACACATACATACCTCTGCCACATCTCCCTTTCCTCGCTATTGTTTACCAGTGATATGTAAAATAATAGTGCCTATTCATTCCCCCTACTTAATTATGCCAATCAAAGTACAGAAATAGTGTCGGATATAAATACAACGCAATGTGACTAAATAAATAGGCTTAGTATTAACATTAAATTATGAATTTATGTACTTATGACTATTTTATACCCAAATTATTCTCTTTTATGCTTTTATAACTGTCTCAGGTACTACATATTGCTGTTAAAAATTCTCTATGATTTATAAATCAAGAATGAGATAATACTGAAAAATGAGAGGATTGGTGGATTTTCTCAGTCAGTGCCTAATTGCTGTTTCAAAATGCATATGCAAAGGGACATTTCATTAATCATTTAATCATGTCCCTCGCAGGAAGTTGGAACTAATGTTGCAAATACCCTTTTCATATGAATGCTCCATAATACTATCTTATGCATTTGATATATTGCATATGTCATAAATTATAGCTGCTTCAAAAGAACCAAGTGGGTTGTTATCCCTGAAGATGCTTGTTACAAAACCTTTATTAAGTTTTTTTTACTTATTGCTAGTTCTATTTCACAGCTCCGTTCTAGCTACCAATAATGCTCTTTCGGATGGCAAAGGTCTGTAAATTACCCATGCAATCACTAACACCATTTCACAGACCTGTTCTACTTCTACTGGTCTGCTAACAAGGCGATTACACACAAATTACTGAATGCCTATGAAATATTTAAATGCATTCTACTCTACTATGCATTAATAAGAGCAAAGCAAGCTCTGGAATTCTGGTTAGCTCCAGTCCCTAATGTCCCCTAATGAGCCTCTTACTGTGACTGCAGTTCAAACAGAGAGGTGAAGAAAAAATGCAAAGGGTGCCTTCAGAAAGGCAGCACTGAACAAACATTGTGTGAGCCAGTTCTAATTTATGGGTCACTTTATAGGTATATTGATTTTTGTTTTCAAAATGGAATAAATGATGTGGTCGACTGACGTTCTTAAAAACTGCTTGAATCCGTGTGCTAGCCGTGTGACTTAAAGATGGAAGAGTGTAAATATGCAGTCGTCTTTCTAAAAACAGTTAAGCAAACATTTCAGAATGACAAAAAGCGCTATCAAGGATCCTTTCAATTTGTCTAATGTGTATTTTTTCTTTCGTCTAGTTTTTCCTGGTGTAAATTTACTTGTTAACTTCCAGTGCGTGTTGCAAATTATCATTTCCATTTTAACTATGAGAATTTCAAATTAATTTTTAGTTGCAACATTTCAAAAGCTAGAGCGAGATCAGCTTGAAATCCAAGTGTGTCAGGGATTGTTTTAACAAAATGTTTCACTTGCATATCAGTGGTGTTTGATTTATTTTGCATCAAGCTTTTTATGTTTAAACACTGACAGGAGTTTAAATACAAAATGTTAGCTGTCACTACTCATTTAGCTGATTATGTCAGATGCCTTAGTTTTGAGAGATGGTGGCACTGTCACCAAAAGAAACAACATTCTGACAAGTTCAAAGAAGATTCTTGAGGTCATAATTTTACAGCCACACTGTCTACTCAAAGACAGAAAAAAAATGGACAATGCACACTAAGTAAGAAAGAAGATAATTCTGTGTAGCACTTTGCAGCTGAAAGAGGGAAAAAAATCCCACAGCAAGTTTTATATGGCAGTAATTACTTTTCATTAAGTTATTCCTTTTTTATGGTTTTGACAAAAGTCATCCTTATGATGATGCTCAGTCACTGTTCCTTGTAGACTTTTAAAAATGCTCTCTTGCCCCAGAAATAAACACAATCTGTTGGAAAGCTGGCCTATCTTCTCTAGCATGATTTTTTTTCCCTTGTCTCTATAGATGAAAACATTACCCGTCTTTGTACTGTAGCTTGTGTTATGTTTGCTGGCGTCTGCTGCATGCAGGTTAAAGAACACTTGTCTGCTGGCTGGAATGTTTTATTGTAAACCTTTCAGTTTAAGCTCTAGAAGGCAAATCCTTCCTACACAAACTGCTTCAGGACCAATGGAATGATAATTAATTTTGCAGACAAAATACACTGAAGTTTTGTCATATGTTATTGCACTCTGACATTATAAAAAAACCATCCCGAAGAACTACTATTAAATGCTTTTAGTGATCTACTGGGTTCCTCATTTAGAGACCAGCAAAATGGTTAGCTTCTCTCAACACCTGTTTCACAGTAGAATTCTGAATTTTCATAAGCATTTTGGCACTCTTCTAATTGCTTCTGTACCTGGCATTTGTTTAAATCTTGTCACCCTCTTTCTAGGTATGTCACGAATTTTTCTGATCTGTCTTTACATTTTGAAGTTTTTCTTAAGCCAAAAGCTGTTGTTTTTACTGAACAGTCAAAACTGATCTTGCATGCATGAGCAACTGTAATCTAATACCATTTTGTCAAGGTAGAAAATTGCTCCATAAAATATAAACTGTGGGTTTGTGCCTAGAGTTGAAGAATATCAGAGGAAAGATACAGGATTAGCTTTTTCTATATGTACAGAAATACATTACGGCAAAGATCGGTTATACTTTCTTGAAACGAATGCATATGTTTCCAAATACGAATGCAGTCCACAGCACACAAAGTATAACTTCTTTAGCTATTCCAAATATCTCAAAAGAAGTCTAGATAATCAGAGTGTCCACAAATTATATTAAAAAAAAAAAACAATTCATATTGGATAAACAAAAATGAAGGTGAAAATAGCTTTTGTGGCTTTAAGTCATTTATTGCCAGTTATTCCTCACTTCACCCTAAATCCTTTCCATTATTAGGAAAGTGAAGCAAAGCCAGTGTTTTCTGTCTTAATCCTCCTTCTCAGATGCTCTGCACAGTATTTTTTTTTAAATCAAGCTGCTAGGTAAACCATTTTCTGAGCACAAGAAGTTGGAGTTCACTCCATAAACCAGGCACTCTCCAAAGTTGTCATAAGCATATTACAGAAATACACACTACTACACTGGTGTAGTGTACCTTATTAATATTTCATTTTGGTACAATATACTTGCATTAACTCTCTTAACACAGGTATCATATTGTTTCAAGTCAGAGAATCTAAAACATCGTAACAAAGATTAGACTAAGAGCAAAGCCTTGAAAACTACAGCCATTAGTCCTGTCATCCCCTATAAAGTTAATGGGTTGGAAAAATGGTCAATCTTTGGACTAAAAGTTGATATTTAATTGAAAGAAAATGTTTTTTAATTGTAATGGGGATTTTGCATTAGTGTGAACATGAAAAGGTACTAAAGAATCTAATGCAAGGTTATGTATTGATTTCCATCTTAACGCTAGTGTAAAACGACGGAATATTTCTATTTCATAAACAACCTCGCCTATTCAGCACCATGACTTCATATTTGTTTTAAGGGCAAAGAAGACAGAATTGAATGAAAAGAAGAAATAATAAAATATTCTCAAACATTTTTTGCTGGTACATAGGACAAAAGCCATGACACTGCTGTAAACCCTGATTGACTCTGTACCAGATTTATCAAGATGTTGTATGTCGCTTTCACATTTTCCAGGGTTATTTGGTTCAGGAAAGCAAGAGCATCTGTAAACCTAGCACTACACCGCCTTAATCAAAATGGTTTTAGTGATCATGGATTATAACGAGAGACCTGACATAATGGATGTGCAAAGTCTGCCCACAGAATTAGCATCACTATAGCCTAGGAGGATGGACTTATTTAGAAAATGTAGTTTTTCTTGAAAAGGAGAAAGCTTGAGTTAAATGATTTAAATTCTTAGTATTAATAATACTTAGAACACTATGTTGAATTTGGGACATTTCATTTTCCTTTTAGTACAAACTTATGTAAATCGAGTCCTTTTAAATCCTATACAGTTTTCTCCAATAATAAGCCATTATTTTGACATTCCTCTTAATGCACTTACAAACAAAAAATTATCATGAGTGGTACCTACCTAAGATTTGCAAGTCAACATAAGTTACTTCATTTAAAATTGAAAGACAGAATGAAAG
>NC_087513.1:29265854-29280854 GCF_963921805.1 Phalacrocorax carbo
ACTCAACTACGAATGGAACTACGCGCCTACAAAAGTGCCCACAATTCTGCATTAACACCTCTAACCCAGCACGCTCTGTTTTGTGATTTCTAATTTTTACCAAAACTGCCATAAGTTCATCTGTTATAAAACCACAGGCAGGTAATTGTAATGTTGTCTGCAAAATTCGACATAGTTATTGAAAATGATGCCCTACTGATACCGATTCTGAAGAATCGAGTCCCCACGATCTCTTAAGTAACCTGTAGTAAGTGTTATTTTGTGATTGGAAATAATGTGACTTATGATGTTAAACAACAGCTTTACGTCAAAGGATAAGCAAAGTTGAAATCTGTCAGAATTACCTGTCTCGCCTTGCATTTAGAACTGAAGACTGTCCATTCACTATGGAATGATGAGTTATTGGTGGTGATGCTTTGGAAGTGGTGGAGGAGGTAGTAGAGGAGGAATTGTTAGTAGTGAGGTCTAGCCCTCCATGTTTAATGCCATTGTCTTCCATACTGTGAACTCCAGTCACTTCTTTCCATAACTGCTGAATCTCAGCAGGACTTAAGCCAGCTATAAAATGAAAGAGAGCCCCACTAATATAACAAAATAAAGAGTTTCATATAATGAGCTCAGTGTTACTAATGGATTAATGCCAACAATAAAGCTGATGCTGTTTTTCCAGCACAATCAATGTGTAGTAAAACATAAATTCATTTTTCTTCTGTCAGAATCCAGGTAATCTAACTGTCTTCTCTTATGTTATAAACAGTCCATTAGAAATCACCAATTTTAATTATATTATACTCCTTCTAAAAACACTTCTCAGGGATCAAAGGGTGAAAGCTACAAAGAACTTGCAACTACTTCTTGAAAAGAAAACAAAACCCAACTCTAAATATACTTCCAGACAAGATTTTTGTTGTCTGCTTGATCAATTTCTTGATGTGGAAACATAACTCAATGCATCCACAGTTCACTGAGGTTTTATAATTCCTCTTAATCAAACGTGTAATGGAAAATAGAAAAACATATTACACTAAGGATACAAACATTGATATTCTCTTTAAACACTTAACAAGAGCAGGGAGTGGGGGAAGACTGGAGGGAGAAAAACCAGAAGACAAAAATGAAATCAATGAGATCATAACAGGTTTAACATTTGAGCAGAACGCATCTGACTTTCATTAATGACACCCCCATGTTCATAGTCCTGTTTAATATTTACAAAAATTGTTCCATTTGAAAATGTGTCTGAAGAGGCAAAACCAAAGTGACTATCCAGAAGAACAAAACCACTACAGGGCAGAGCTAGCTACTGGTGACTGCTTTAGCTCTTCACCAAGCTGGTACCATTCAGTGGCACCAGGCTGGAAAGCCAACAAAACTGGCCCATTTACAACTCCCTCTACACAGATGAAATTACATGTAGTGGAGGCCATCAAATTCCTCCCCTATTTTTGTTGTCCAGCCCTACTGTGGAAAATAAATTGTAGGGTTTGGCTAGGAGAAAGGAGACTGTCTCACCAGTCTCCTGGGGTGATGGGCAGCCATACAAAATTTGAAGAGCTTCTCAAACTTCTCTGCTACATGCACAGTACTATCCTGGAGTCTAGCCACCAGATCTTTGCAGATATAGCTTAAATTTGCTCTCTGCTCCACTTGCGGCCTGGAAACTTGTAGTTTCCAGGATTCATCCTCGGCCACAAATAGCAATGTCTCATAGAATGCATTCATACATCTGTGTTAGGGTTGTCTGGCTCAAGTTGAGCGCTTTCCATGAAGTCATGGAAACTTCCATTACAATATGCTTCTGCCTCAAGTAAAGATTCCCAAAATACAAGCAAGAGAAGAGCTGTGAGCATTCATGCAGCTAAGGTAGGAAATTAAAATTTTGAAAGATGATGAGCTCAACTGAAATATATACACCTTCCGTCACTGCCAGCCTTTGTAAGTTTGACATCTCTCTTTTGAAGAACACTAAATTAAATGTAGAAAACAATGAGAGGCCCAGATTGCTTCTTGTGAAAGATCTGGTTTCATGGCCAGGTTTTTCAGCCTGACATGGTTTGGACCAGAGGTTTCTTAAAATCTAATTCTGTCTTCTGTATCTCATCTCAACAAGTGAAATCAGATAAGAGAAGCTCATGGTGTCTACATCTGCTGGAATGCAAAACATTCAAACTGCTGATGTTGTCTGAATTAAAATTTTGCTCTTTTTATGAAAACGCTCACATTGATTGTCCTTCAGAAAAGGATTAAAATCTATCTATTCATTCAAACTCTTCATTGAGGATAGTTTTGTTGGGTAAACAAGATACATTAGAAAGATGTAAAGACTGTTCTTCACTGGCAAATCTGTTTATTAGATAATGTTTTACTTTGAAGACATAGGAACTCAGACTACTAAGCTGGATTCAGCAAAAAAAATATGAAAAAGCACAGTAAGTTCCTTAATACTTCTCAATAGCTGTCTCACCATGAAGTATACAAAGCTATTAAAAAATAGACTAGTAGTGATTTACAGAAATAATAATTTCTGGAGGTAGTGTGGAAACAAATTGGTTGGAAGGTAATAATTTTTTTTTAAATTATGAAAGGAGCTCATTTTTAGACTACTATTTTGTGTCCGGCTTCTCTACCTTAGATACCTACACCCATTGGCAAACTCGGTTAATGACAAAGTGAAAAAGAGCTGATTGGAATGTAAGTCTTAAAACTGGAGTTTATATCATATTTGTACAGCAAAAAGCTAGGTTTTAAGGAAGCAAGCAAAGAAGCCAGGCTCTAATTTACTGCATTAGAGAGATGGGTAACGGGAGTGATGGTAATACTAGTTGTAATTGTTTAATGAAGGTAAGTAATTACTGCCGTGTTCATGAGGTATGTTCCAGCAACACTGCAAATAACCCATTTTAGCGTGGTAAATAATAGTTACCCGCAAATGTAATCACAAGTCAAAATGAAAAGTAATGTATTCATTTAGGTGGCATGATACACACAGTACACTATTTACTTCAAAGACTTCCCTTCCTCCTGCTGTTGAACAAAATAAATGAATTTTGTATTGAACAAAATAAAAACAAAGAATAAACCCATCTGTTTGAATAATCAGAGGGCAAACATATCATTGTGTGTTGCAGCGAGAAAGTTTTCATCAGAGATTATCAGACTCTGGGCCCTGGGGGAGCTGGGTAAGAGCCACCCCAGAAACTGGGTGAACGGATGAGGGCTGGGAGTGGCTGGAGCAATGGCCCTTCCTGTGGGCAGGGGTCTCCTGCCCCTCTGGGCAACTGTTAGGCAGCCTCTTCCTCTGCGTGAAGCTAGCGACGGAGCTGTGTCTCTGGGCTGCCTTACTCACCTAGAGTTTTTTAAAATCAAAATAAATTTCTCTCTGGGCTCAGGCTGGTTAATTTTATCACTTCTTCAGAGTACTCTGAAAAGCTGCCTTTTAGGATAAAAGGATTAAGGGCAGGCACTTAAAAAGTATAAAGTTAATAAGTGGATTTGTAATTAATTGTAAATTATGGCAATTTTGTAGTTTCTGTGTCTGAAAAAGTCCAACTCCCATTTTACAAGAGACCTGTAAAATGGCTAAAATTGCTGACAGATATTTTAGTCTGAATGCAAAACTAGGGTAAGTTTTAAAGTTCCACAGATTGTGATAACCCTCAAAACACCCTCTCCACACTATATTCAAGGAGAAAGGATCAGGAAGGATATCCAGAGTGGGATAAAAATTTGGGACTATAATGAAAAAAGCAAATACTATGTAGTTTACTAACACCAAGAATTTTGGGATTTTGAGGTTAGTTTTGTAACTCTTTTCACCACTGTCTACTCTATTTTTTATGTTTGAATAAATACTTAATAAAACTACCACTTACAAACCCCATCTGTGCATCCGTTTTTCATTTTTCTTCATGGCCTGATCGAAACTTAGGGTTTTGGTTTTTTTCTGGTTTCTTTTTTTTCTTGTTGTCATTTGCAGTCCTTTGCATTTAGCTAGCATCAACGCAGCATTACATGGAAGTAACTCACAGCGAGGCACTGGCTTTGGATATGGCATAGTGAAGTTCTTGTCACAAAATAAATGCTAAAACACCTCTTGTACCTTACTTGCTATAGCTGATCATCAAGAATACATAGTAAACATTCCTGTCCTTTAAAGGCAGAAACTACATCTGGAGCAAACAGTTTATATATGCAAACCTCACTGCTGTACTTGGAAGTTTTGTCTTTTCATACTAACAAAAGCAAAACCCATGCTCTTTGTCACTAACAATTTGTGGTTTACTGGACTCTTTATGACCAATAACTTATAAACATGAATCCCCCTATGTTTCTCTCATTGTTCTAGCCATCCATGTCACTCAGCAATCTAAATGGATGCATATAAAAATACTTGTGTTACACATATGTAAATCCTTCTGTATAACAATATTATACATCTTGCAGTACAGTGGAAGGAGAAAAATATCCTTTTACCACAACCAGTGTGTATTAGCTTAAATAAATTCTGAAGGTTTAATTTAATACTGCCACAGAAAATGTCTGTCATAAAATTTGCTAAATTTTATGAGAAAAACAAAGGAAGTTTGATCCTCTTACTTTTATGCATACCCCAATGCAGGGACATCTATGTTAAATCTAGGAAGTACTACTTGGATTTGTAAATATTTGATATATTTGGATGTATTTGGATGTGTAAATTTAAGATGTATGAGACAGACTCAACAGATCTGAAGCCTATTAATCTTCATTACATTGTTATTATCTGAACTGGGTGCTGCACCTTCCTATGCAACGCAGAATGTACTGTAAGGGAAACCCACGGAAAGACCTCCGAGCTGGTCACAACTCTGCATTTGGTTCTCTCTTTGTTTCAGCATCTTGCTAGAAAGACTTTCCTTCTTACCCTCATCACTCTAACTTCACCTCACCTGGCACAGGGTGAGTGGCCTTTCTGGAGATGCAGGGAGGTTTTCCAGGGAAGCTGTCTTATATTTTTTAAGTTTGCACATCCACATCAAGGCTATGAAAAATCAAGGTCCTACAAATTCACTTGTGTACTTAAAGGAACCCTACATACACAGTAGGCATTAGAACCAGGAAAGAAAAACTGAAGAATTAAATACTTGACAGGAATTCATTATAATAAAAAAAATACCAAGGCAGAAGCAAACAAGATATTAATTTACTTTAAAAAGAACAAGCCAGATATATTTTAGCTGTAAAATCGTGTATTTTTATTTTTTGAGTATCAATCTTTTGTTGTCATGAATTCAGTTAAATTCTTTGAGTAAAAGAAAGTTCTTTAAAAGAACTGTTTACTCCTAAAAATGTATTAAGAAAGGTATTATTTTTTCTGTGTTTTCCTGTTAGAAGTGGATGAATGAGTGTTGCATTAAACTAATGAATATCAATGCAATTGGGTAGGAGTGCTGAGGGAAATCTATGGGGATTGCTTAACGTGAGAGAAAACCCGAGGAATTCCTCTTGCAACAGATGGCACAAGAGGAGGCTGCAGAAGGTAAAGCTGTTCAGAGGGAGGTTGTGTTTCAATTGCCTTTTTCCATTCTGGTCCAATGTGACTTTGTACAAAAGGAAACCAGCATTACCAGTCTCACGTGACCAATTTCATGAATCAGCTTGCCTCCCCACTGCTATTCTCAAATAATAATATTTAGTGTGATAGCTTACTTAGTACTCTTTTTGGTTGCTGTAATTTTTATAACTTTAGATATGCTTATGTCATAGCTTTTCCACACCACACGATGTATGGAATGTACACATTTATTTGTAATCTCTGCTTTCCAGGAACTGAGGTTTTTAGTAGGTAAGTCTTTCTCATGGTTTTTTTGTCTTTTTTTTTTTTTTTTTGTCTACCCTGTCATCTATACACTGTGTACTCTGCTTTTGCTCATCTAATTTCTGAAGCTTTGATTTCATAACAGTTACCTGGTGGAGGAACCAGATACATGTGCCAAGACCAATTAAAAGTAATATTGCCTGTCATGAACATGGTCTAAACAATGCTCATTGCAGGACTGCAGCGTCAGGGATCAGAGTATTGTGTAATTTTTATGACAGACATTTAGCTCACCTTTCTGTGGTAACACAAACACATACCTCACAGGTTGTAGAGAGTCCTTAAGATGGGAAATCTTAGGCCTTATTTTAAAATATAAGCAGCATTTATCTCCAAGTTAATTTACTTTTCGAAAGCGTGTGCCGTGTGTTCTTTCAACCGTGAATGTATTTGTGTCCAGTAGTAGAGTTTGAGTTCATTTTCAGCACTGAGAAATCTTGATCAAAGTGACAAAGTGAATTTTTTTCCCCAAAAAGTCTTTACTGTTATTTGTCAGTTACAATTCATTACTATTGGAATCATCACCTTCAAAACTTGTTATTCTATTTAACATATTTAATACAAAGGAATAGCAAAGAAAATGAACTTTAAGGTTTATCCCTAAATTCACCTTGTCATAAATTGAAGATTCAAAGTGCTTTTCAATGCTTTCAAACTCTTCTCTTAGAAGAAAAAAAGAAGCTAGTTTTGGAATGGCTTTAGTATCATTGTCTGATATACTTTATATCTGTTCACTTATATTAAATGAAATTATAACATTTCCACTAAACCAGATTTCAGTAATTCCTCAGAGAAAAGCAATGGTGTTTGAATTTTGTTGCTATTAGAAATTATTTTCAGCACTTAAAGCTAATAAATATGCATCTTATACCTAAGAAAAAACAATCAAGAGCTTTTTTCTTCCATAAAAGTATGCTGTAAAATTTATCAGCCTCATGAAAATTTGGTAATATGAGTAATAAAGTTCTAATAATAAAGTGTCATAACGGCAAACTGCTGAAGTTCAGCTGAAAATGTAACAGTTAACAAAGTTGTGAATTAGAAATTACTGCATTCGTATATTACTCAAATACCTTGTGGCAGAGACTGGACAGGAAGAGCAGACTGGCCAGGTGGGATGGAAATGAGTCCCTGACGCTGAAGGTTCAGCAGATGTTGCTGCTGCTGAAGTTGTTGCATCTGGAGGAGCTGCTGCTGGAAGACAAGCTGCTGGGCTGCCAACTGCTGCTGCTGCTGCTGCTACAAAGAAAAGGGGAAAAAAAGGGCAAATGCAGCACAGAGTAAAGCGTGCAGTGAAGGCTAGAAAGCCAAAAATGTAAAATCAACTCCTTTCCCTTTAATCTCAGTTATTAAATAATAATGCTATTTGTAGAATACTCAGGCAGTGAAAGCGTTTGAAATTTTCTATTATATTCATTCAAGCTATTAGGTGTTAGGGAAAATGGCAAGATACACTTAATGACACACTAAAGCAAAGGGTCAAGAGAAAGTATGTAACAGCTGTTTCAAACACACACACAAAAAGCCCAGCTCATGGCAGATGATAACAAATTTATCTATGCTAAAAGTGTAACTCTCTACAGCAGCCTGTGATTCAAAGGCACTCTTGTTTTTCCAATTGACTAAGTTTGGTCTGCAGTGGCCCATGAATGCGGTCTCCAGTGATCTATTAGTAAACTGGGATGTAGCCTTCATTTCACTGGCCTGTTGGCTCTTCCTCTTCTCTTGTTGGAATATATTAAAAGGAGCACTGCATTCAAGGCAACGAAGTGCCCTATTATGGAGCAAAAGTATAAGTTCCAGTTTTGTGAGGCATTTCAAGACAAACTGGAGTCTGCAAAGACTCAGGAGGGTATGAGAAGGCAGTCACACTTCAGAGAAAGACAAGCTGCTGTGGAAGACCTTTCCTTTCTAGTTTGGGGAAAAGAGAAACTTCTGATGCGCTCACTGGAAAACAGACTGCATAATGGAGCAAGTCATGTGGATTGCCCAGAGCCTCCGGAGAAATACGGGAGCAATTTCTATTCCGTAGTTGATGGCTGTCTGAAATTCTATTCACAAATCCAAACAGAAACAAAGCCTCAGGAGGTCACAACTGCTTCCTCGACGTTTGCATAATGGGCAGCTTGAAGACAACGTCTAGGATACCTGCTGATCAATTTAACTACTTCAACATGTTTTGTTTGTATTATGTTTATATTTGATGCAGTTTGCTGACAAGTGCAAGCTAGGCCTGAGAAACCCGCCTGTCAGGTTGATTTATGAGCACATCAAACTGTAACTTTCTACTCGCCACTCCAAACCTACAGTAGCAGTTCATTAATCAGGGGCCTGTGACTTTGAAATCTGTGCTCAATCGCTCTTTTTCAGCCACGGACTAAATTTGCATGCTCTCTGAGCTGTGCCACTGAGAAAAGTAAGGCTCCTTCCCCAACACAGATTGCCTGTGAATACAAGATAATCAGTACGGTGTCCACCACACAGCTTGTTCCTTGCACACTCGGATTCATTAGTGAACATTAGACGACAGCAGCACTAGACTGCTCAAATCCTATGTCTCAGAAAGGGGAGCAGAAGAATTATACCAGCACCACTATTAAGCCCAGTAAAAACATAAGAACAAATCTTTGATAGCTGCATCCTTGCTACAGGAGAAAATCTGAACTAGCCATGTCTTTTCCAAGCTTCTGACAGCTCAGACTAGTATGCACCAGCGAGGGTCTTAGCTCCTACCTCTTTTGCTTGCTTTCCTGGATGCTGTTGCTGCTGCTGTTGCTGCTGCTGTTGCTGCTGCTGCTGCTGTTGCTGCTGCTGCTGTTGTTGCTGTTGCTGCTGCTGCTGTTGCTGCTGTTGCTGCTGCTGTTGCTGCTGCTGCAAAAGCTGAAGATGTAACTGCTCTTGCTGTTTCTTGTAAAACTCTTGTAGTTGTTGCTGAATAAACCATTTTGACTTTAATAAATAAAGGCAAAAGTTTCAAGTATTATAAATCTCCTAAACTCTTCTAGATTGGCATATGGTAGCGTAGCCATTAAGAATCACCTCATAACAAAAAATGTGATTTGAAGAGGCAGATCTACATACATTTTTTTCCAAGGCGGTTCTGAAATTTTCCAATGCAGATTCCAAAATATCCTAAACAGAAGGGTATAGAAAATCTGTATTCTAAAGGGAATGCAAGAGCCAAATTAACTCCTCAAATAACTATACCTAAGTTTCTCACATGTCCTATATAACAAATCAGAAGCTGTACTCATCCACTTGCAAGAAACCTACAAGTCACTAAGGCCAAACTAAACTGTCTCTTTCTTAGGGGAAAAAAGTAATTAATCTGTCAATCTGTTTAGTGGGATGCTGGATTCACAAGTGAAGGTGAACTGCCTGTAATGATCACGGTAAAGGGATATTAAAGTGTTTAAACATACAGTGATTGAGCTATGACTATGACAAACAGACACATCATTTTCTGTATGACAATTAAGCACCCAACCAAAAATCCACTCTGTGTTACACTGTGGTACTGATCACTGACACTACCTTTATTGTATTAATAACAAGTTCATGGATTCTTCACTTAGCTGCCAGACTTTGTGCTAAGGAAACTCCAACCTCCTCCTTCTTTTTAGCCTTATCTGGGACAAATTTTTTGGATATAAAACCAACCAAAATAAAATAACTTTTTCCCATGATGAAGCAAGCTGTTAAGTTCAAATTTCATAACCGCATACCATTTATGTGACTAAAGGGAGCACTACACTGTTATGAATTTTAAAGCAACAATTACCTACAACTCTATTTGCACTTCCTGTGGCAAGTCTAAAATTAAAATGTGCCTAAGCACTTAAAAATTTAAATATAAATTTGTTTGGTATTTGTAATGCATCTGCCACTGCTGCTGCCGCTGGTTTTAATATATTATTTAATGTTTCAAAATCGCATTTTCACACTTCTGGAATTAAAACAAGAAATTTAAAAACTGAGAAGTTTCACATTAATTTTAATTCTTTTTGGTGTAATGGGCAATAAAATATTACAAAATAAGACCATTAAATCTGGCTGACACTTGTGCGAATGCCCTGTGCTAACGGTCCAAAGCAGGTAACCCACATTACCTGCTGCAACATAACTGCTTGCTGCTGCTGGAGAAGTGCTTGAAGCTGCTGCGGAGACAACACTTGCTGCTGGAGAATCTGCTGCATTTGCTGAGGGGTGATCACCTGGGGAGTCATCATGGCCACTGACACAGGCACCTGCACAGGGAAAGAAAGATATCATTGTCAAATACATCTTAGTTTGCCGGCACCATAGCTGTACATCTTTTTTATTTTGTACCAAAGATGGACCATAATTTTTTACATAATATTTATCACTGCAAAGTTCCAGGTTCAGTCAGAATCTGTTATTTTAAGACCACAGTACTGTGGCACTCTATTTCCAGAGGCATCAGATTCGATCAGACTCAAGCTTTATGTTTCGCATCTCTTATGTATTTCTGCAAAAAATTTAAGCATTGGCTAGTACAAATGTGTATTTAAAAATAAATGATCACATGGCAGGGCTCTCAACATTTCATAATCAATCATCTTATCAAGTGTCATAATGTTACGAATGGAAAAATCTATTGAGACTGTCTCAAAAGATATGATTAAAACAGACAGCAAAATAAGTATCTTAAAGCAGTAAATGTTTTACACAATAAAGACACTTAGCCTAGAAAAATATTTGTGTAATACATCACTTCAGTATAGGAAAATCTTTCTGGCTCGGCTAGTCTTTTAAGGAAGTCTGATTTATACCAGGGAAAAAAAAAGCTACAGATATATCAGAGTACGGAGCAAGGGCTGCCACCTCAGTCACCCAGTCTCTGCAGAGAGAAACGTCTTCTCAGTCACTCCTAACTGAAAACTGAAAGTTGGGGACCCTTGTCATAAGATTATTGGTTTGTCCGTTAAAATTTAAGAATGCATTTTTGTGCAGGTTGCTCTTTTGGACACAGCTTTATTGTCTGTTCATTATACACTGAGGTGAAGTGCATACATATATGTAAACACTGACCTACACACATGCTCTCAGGAATATATGTGTGAGTGGGAAAAACACAGCAAGGATGTGTGGTTGTGTACCACAAGAGAGAAAGGTCCTGTGGAAGAGCCTGAGGTATGTGCCCAGCCACTGCAGAAGACACACTGTGTGAAACCCCTGCTTGAGCTAACCAGGACACGGTCGAACAGCTGTCAGCAGGCCAAGCTTTCCACCCATGAAAAAGCAGCCACTCACTTGTCTAGCAAAATTCAAATGTTTTTTCGGTGTATAATAGCAAGCTGGCATATAAATACTGCTTTGTGAGATGTTTGTAGGACGTTGCAGTCTTCTGTAAATCAGCAAAAATATTATTGTTAATAAAATAAATCACAAACTAATTTTCAGGGGAAAACATTCTAATATTTCTATTGCTTCAATCTATTCTGAAATACTTTGCATAAATGTAACACTTAGAAGATAGAAGAAATACAAGTCTGCTGAAGTTTACTTTTAGAAGAAAGTACTTCATCTAATACTACACAGAATACTACTTTTCACACAATTCATCACAGCATAAATTCAGGTTTTAAACCACTGGCTAATTAAGGGTCTGAAAGTAAAAGTACCTACTATTAATGAAAAGTCTGACAGTTTATTGCAAACAACAAATGAATTTTAAAGGCTGAAAATTCTGAAGGTCTTACCCTAAAATACAAGTGGAAGAGACAAACCAGACTTCCATTCAGAACCAGACACCGGGATGGCACGTGGGGATGTGCACGTGGAATTTAATCTCAGCTACCACTAGACTCTTTTTGTCAATAGAACAAGGAAATCCCAAGGAAAGTTGACCTGCTCTAGTTTAGGCATCTATTTTAGCATGGGATTAACCCCACTCTGAATGTGGCTGTCTCTCTCCTTTGAGTGTAGACTCACTTTGAGTGGGCACCTAACTTTCAGCTGGTTAATGCTTGTTGTTACACCTTCTCACATAAAGAAGTTTTGTAGTATTAGAAACACTACAGCCCTGTGCAACAATGTTTTATTCTAAGTCTACCTGGTCCTAAGTGCAGGCCAACCTGTTTTTTACAACTTTTGGATGCATGAGCAAAGAGTAAAATTCACTGACTGGATTCAGTGTCCAACTCCCGCTAAAGTCAATAAGAATCTCCTCTGTTTACATGAGATCTGAACGTCTTGTAACAATTTTCCCTCAGTGATGCTATTCAATTCCACGTCACGCAGAAATGAGAAGGCAGAGAGGAAGATGGACACCCTCCCGATTAAACCATTACCTTTAATCTTCAAACCCTGCAAGAACTTTCCTAACACTTACATGCTTACTAACATAATACATAGCAAATGGTGAAGGTGTTGCACTCTTGTTACTTCAATTCTCCTTTTACCTTTATATCCCCTCTGTCTTCCCTGGCTTGTGCATTTTCAAACACACAAGTAAAAATCCTGATCTAAACAGAGTGAAAATCAACTTAACTCTGTAAGTGGCACTGATTTATTCATGCTCTGTGCTAAAGACTCGAGCCAGTAAGATGTGCAGTAAGACTTGTGCTGCCACAAGAGTCCTCTATTTCTCAGTCTGAATTACAGCTTCCCCTTCAGCAGGCACATTTCTGCTAGCTTTTGTAGTGTCTGCTCTGAATCTCCCCGGCTGTGTACTTGCACTTATATTTGGAGACACACCTGCTTTGTGGTGCACTCTAAGAGCTTTTCTCTTCAAATTTGTTTTTCCCGTACTTTTCAACAGTCACTTTCAACTGTATAAGCTGAAGTAGGGAACCTAATTCACCTGTTTTTCAGTGTGATGGAGAAAAGCATGAAAAAACTGGCAGTCAAGATCATAGTAAAAGGACATATTTTTGTAGATAATACTGTCTTTAACAGAATTTTATGTGAGGATCCATATGTGTGTGTCACACCTGATACATAGCTTCTTTCCCACAGGTAAAGGACAAAGCATTTTGAAAACTGCTTGAATTTTAAATTAGCAAAATGTATTAAGCAAAGAGATTCCTCTAATTGTAATTAGGTAATATAAATTGGTACATTTCACAGCCTTCAGTGATACAGCAGACTGCACTTCATTTCTTACTGGCATAGTGTTACTGTGCTATCTGGGTCGTAAGACTATCAGAAACCTGATATTTTATGGCCAATTATGTGCATTAGGCATATTTCTTTGGTTTACTGTCTGTGTTTTTCAAGATTTCTGATCTGAATTTAAAAAAATGTAGCAAAGAGGCAAACTCTGACTCTTTTTCATACAAATCTCTCAATGTATCTGAAGTCAGTTCAGGTAGAGGACAGTAGAGGGACCCAGCAAAAACATATGATTAAGTGAATGATGAGGTTCGTTTGAGTGGGCCACAAACTCCCACAAATTCTCAGTCAGACCTCTCATGAAAAACTGAAGACACAAAGTGAAACACGTGATTTATGACTGCAACCCATTTGTTACAAGATGTCCTCAAAGGAATTGAACTCCCAACTCTGTCATGAAGATGACCGGGTACAGCAAGCCTACAAAGCTCGATGGGTCAGGCAGCCTCTGAAGAACACGTAAATTTGTTGACTCCATGATGGAGGCTTCATGTTTTGAAGAGTTTATCATGTTTCTGATGCAGGCTGTCCCCCGTTTCTTTGGATTAGCTTACAAGTCCCTCTAAATAAAACTATAGATATGTAAATAAACACATTTTTAACACATCTGAATAGCATTTTGGGCAAAACCAACTGTAAACTGCTTTATTTCTACATCTGAATGTACTAATTAAAGGAGAGCTATGACGCAGAATGAAAATGTTGACAGTGGAAATTAGATAGATGAACGTGGCTGCAGAAAGGAAGATAGAACTTCTTTAAGGCTAAAAAAATCTGGGTTTCCCCCAGACCAATTTAATAGAGAAATGGTGGAGGCTGAGCTTCTGTATTTAACACCACTCTTCTGCCATACATGAAAAATTCAGCTTTACCTGTAAAGAAGCTTGCCAAGTAAACACTCATCTACTGTTCCTATGAAATAACCGATAACAGGAACCATACAAATTTGTATTTTTTTTTACATTACCTACAAAAATCATATTCCTAATGGCACAAATGGAAGGCAGCATAAGTAGCCTGCACCTCCAGTAAGCTTTTGCATTTTTTAGAAGCCTTGAAAAACTGCACACATATTTTCAAGAAATGTTGATCAATCTGAATTCGATTAAAAACAAATGCAACCAAAGGAGAAGCATTATTTTTATTCCAAGTTCTTTTTATTTTGACATATATTGAAAATGAAAATTACATGCAGAACTTGACCTTAGTTTTTAATGCTTTCGAGGAGAATCACAAAATCACATATATTAATCACATTCCGAGCCAGTTCAAGGTATGTAGGAATTATTTCTTTGTTACAGATAGAGGAAACAGGTCACAGCCTTTAAGTAATTAATCCAAGGTCACAGGATATTTTAAGTGGCAGATCTGAGAACGGAACAGATCAGTAAGACAAGTCTCTCTCTGGTTTATTGAAAGAGGTGTAATTAAACATTTAATGGAGAAACTTCTCTCTGTAGGCTCCTTCTTTTAAAAATAAATGGAGGTGCAAAAGCACACATTCACAGTGCAGGATCAGGCTCTCTAGCAAGAAAAGATTATTTTAAAAGAAGAAACTCCTGCATCCTTTCACTTCCCACTTTGGAAATGTGTAGAGTGTCTACCATAATAATAACCTTTTGAATCTTTCTGGTTTTACAATATTAAAAAGAGCTCAGACTGAACCCAGTGCTATTTGTAAGCTGCTCATAACTAGCGAACAAGGACATATAACGATCCCCCTAGATGGACAGTACCTACTGCTCAGTTTTATACAGCTTAGATAAGGTTACATGCTTCTGAAGCGTTTGAAAACATAAACTATGACCCAAAGTACTAGCATTTATCAACAGAGAAACACCAAGACACATGCAACAGGAAGAATAACAAAGTAACAAATAAAACCCCGTTTTGTATCATGACTCCCATTTTCCATGTTTACAGTGGAATTTAATTTATTATTATTAATCTGTCTACATTTTAACTAATTTAATATAAGAGAGTGTGCTTTGTTGTGTAATCATAGT